>NC_092204.1:4639917-4662890 GCF_043381705.1 Parasteatoda tepidariorum
CATCTAATCTGCAACAACAGAAGTCACACTGATGTTACTTTAAGTGGAATTACGCGTATAACTGAGACATTGCAAAATATTTTTTTTTTTCAATGTAATTAAAGAGTTTTGAGTTGATAGTATTTAGCATTATTATTTTCCCAATAATCACGAAGGCAAAATTATTTGACGGCACGTCTATGACCTCATTAAACAATTTTTTGGAAAAAATGGCACGTTGGTGTATAAAGGCTCGCCACCCCTGTCATAGTGCGTCTAATAATTTGGCCAGGAACTGTAATAGATCTCTTTTTAACAACAGAGAACACTTACAGTGGATTTGAAAAATTATTAGCGAGATTATACACAGTTCTTTCAGATATACCTTGGAACTTATTTACGTAGAATACCTAACGCAAGCACTGTGAGAATAAATAGATAGTCTGAGCAAAACCTCTCTATTATTATAAGTCACAATTGACTTCATACATTTGAAATACACAACTTACCAATAAAATAAATAATTTTTTTAGCATGACTTACCAACAAAGAATTTAAGAAAATTTTCAATCCTGAAAAATAAATATTTCTAGATTTCGAAGACTGAAAACATATTGGTTTTTATTTCTGGAACCAAAACTACATGCCGTATCAGGTATGTGTTCATAAATTTGATAAACAAGATACAATGCCTTATCTGATGTATTTAAAAACAAAAATAGAGGCTTATCCTAAATTATATCTTTAAAATCTCAAATCATTTGAATTTCTCTTCTACGTTGTTTCATTCAAAAACCTAACCTTTACCCAAATAAAATCCTTTTTTACTATTTACCGTGTGACATTTTTTTTTCAACAATTGATAACCAGTATTTTCAGATGGTGCAATAAGCGACTTGTAAATACCGTTATCGAGAAACTAATACTGCCTGCCATGCAATTGAAAATCAAATGTAAGCAACAAAAAATTAGAAATTGAGATTTTTATATATTAGTAAGAATAGCTACATAATGCAATTTTTTTTAAATTCAAATATAGAAATTTTCTGAAATTTCGACAAATTTTTAACATGAGCTGTAGTGGCTCAGGGAATAGAACGTTCGCCTTCCAATGAGGTGAACCGGGTTCGAATTCCTGCTATGACTGGTCGACACGCTTGCACCGACCACAGTACTGACGAAAATATCCTCAATGGTCATGGGTTAGAGTCCCCATGTAACGCAAATTAGTCCCATCAAAAATAGTCCTCTACGGAGGCAAATTTCTCCCAATACTTGATACAAGAGTTTTATTGTTTTCTGAATTGGGTCAAAATTACAAGGCGAGGTAGTTGAACAAACCCAAAATTAAGTCGACTGTTCAACGACGGTTATAAAATAAAATTGGCATTTCAATTGACGATGGACGTTTTTTTGATAATTCATAAATTTTAAAACCGTTAAGCCGAAAAAAAACTTTCAAATAGGTGAAAAAAATCAAATTTCTACTTTTTATGTTTTTGAAATCTAGGCATTTAGCTGAACATTTTAAAACAAAAACTTTTTGAATCGGAGCGAAACTGACCCAACCCCTTAGTTCACATTTTCTTGTCTGCAGCTAGCTATTAAATTTTGTTTCGTTTTCTTCAATTCATTAAATTTTAGGTATTATTTCAGTTGTGATATTGTTTGCAACATGATTAATAACTGTGACTATCGCAATCTTGAATTGTTTGTTTACAAATATAAAGAGCATGAGATATAATAAGAATAAACGAATAATGAAAAAATATATCTATGAAAAAAATAAAAAGCAAAAGGGACTAATTCTGCTGGTGTTCTTTAGCTTGAATGCAGATTGCCATTTTTCTTTTTATGCTGCTTGCCAAAGTATAATATCCTACACTGATGCGTTTTAAAAGCCTAAGCTTGCAAGTACTTTGTTGACAATCTCATAGTCGTTTTGGTTGGTATATGTCCGAAATATGTGTTAGCTGTAGTTACGTGCCAATGCTCGATATGCATGAAACATTAGACGCTTGGTTTCTCCTAATCGATCCTCAGCAGATATCAAATAAACATATTAATATCAACGAATAAATTAATATCAAATCGGATATAACAAATATTTCGGACAATCAGTCTCTACATGTCCTCGGTCATCAACGGTAACAGATAGACTAGCCGCAAACAAGAATTGGAAAAATCCATTAGATTTTATGAAATAGTATAAATCTCACGATAACTGATGCACAATATTCTAAATATATTACACACAAGGAATTTTTATGGTTATCAGAATACAAAAACTTAATCACTCATAACACTATATAAATGGTTTGCAATATTTTACGTTTATGATTGACATTAAATGAACTAGAAATGTTTATCATGTTAACTCATTTTTAATATTAATAGACAAGTAATTCTTGAAAAAGCTATTTCTTAAAAAATTAATTAAAAAAAGAAAATCTGAAGAAAAAAAAAAGAAATTTTAGCTCCAAATTGATTACTAATAATTAGGCTTGCTTCATTATGCATTAGCAATATTTATTAAAATATCCAAGCAAGCAAAAAATTTTATTTCAATAAGTATTTTTCCTTAAGAAACTTACTAAATTTAGAAATTTTTCGAAAATTTTCAAAAACTAGAATTTTTAGCTAACTATGTAGTAGAAACTGGCAAAAACCATAGTCTACTAGTAAATCTAGTAGCGTCAGCAGCTATGTATAACCTTTTTGTTATTTTATCCAGTTTTTGTAACTGTGGCGGGGGAAGAAGAGCATTGCTACACACGGTCACCAGAAGAAAAAAATTAACCGATCGATTCCTGTCCCGTCTTTATACATTAACAAAATGAAAAATAATTTTCTAAGACTTTACATGATCATGATAAAATAATTAGTTTCTGACAAAAAACTCATTTTTTAAAATTATATTAGCTAACATGAAATGATCAAGAGCTTCAGAAGAGTTTGACATCAGAAGGTAGGAAAATGAAAATATCCTGCAGAATGCAGCAGAGTTGCACATGAGAGAGCAAGGATCTTACCAAATCCAGCTCAGTAGATGAACATACGGAACTGCAAGTACTTCTTCAAACGATTAGCGCTATCATATGCGAAAGACCGACAGTACGTCGAAATGCATTGTGGTTGAATAGAACAATGTGGAAAACACGCTTTTGCATAATATATGACAAAAATATACACGGTAAAGAAAAAACTTACTATTTAAAAATGGAAAATCAAGCACTTATTAAAAACACCCCACAAAAAATTACCTTGGCTTTTATAAAACAAAAATAAGCACTTTTCAAAAACGCTATGTATTCATATGTGAGCTACTCAACTTAAAATGCTTACCACTTAAACAATTAATATGGACTCCTCAGACATGAAAAAAACCTTAAGAAAATATGCATCACTTGCGTTCTAAAAAAGAATATTAATTCTTGCCTTTAAATCGAAACATCACCCCCCTCAACAAAACAAGAGTCATGGCCTAATTATTTTATCTCCGCATACATGAAATGCACTATAAATATAGGAGTAAATAAACAAGCTATTTTTTTCTCTTTTTTAATAATGTTTCACAAAGAATATACACTATGCCTTCTTGGCACCTTTCTTTCCTCTGAATCTCTTAGGTCTGGGTTTAGCTGGATTTTTCCTCAGCTTTCCTTTCAACTTCAAGTACTGGCATCTGATAATACGATTCATCTAAGAGAAAGAAAAAAAAAAGCATAAAAATCTGTTATACCTGTCACACAGGGTACATAGCCAAATCTTTCAACAAAAAATATTTTCAGACTTAACTTGATAGCCCAAACTCTTAACTGAAAGTCCATATATATCAAGACGGAAAAGAGTAAAAACTGGTAACAAATAAATTTCATTCTAAATTTTTTTTTTTGAGAATAAAATTCTTTAATTACCAATTGTTTTTAACGGATACAATTTTTATATTGAATTGCTTTTCAGCCGAGTAAAGGTTAATTAAAGTGAATTGTTTATTGTTGAAAATACATTAACTCCTCCCAAATGATATCAAATATTGAAATAGCTTTCCTACCAGTATTTTCTCTTTTCCGTCTTGCTTTCAGGCCTGTTGATCACAATAAAACAGCTAGTTTCTGACAAAGAACTCTTTTTTTTTATTTTTATTTTTTAATAATATCAGCTACTACATATCTGCCAACATTGTTTTGATACATCACGCACAATCGTGTAAATCAAAAACAGAAATCCATATTTGGAAATAATATAAGCGTAGTAATAAATATGAACAAATCTTAAACTATTTTATAACCGTTGTTAAACAGCCAACCCAATTTTGGGTTTACTGCTAAGTTCTTTACAAAAGAAAAATTCTCTGCTACTTTAATAAATCCAGCAACACACTATTTACAATGTTCCTTCTTGACTATTTTATTTTATAACTGTCGAACAGCCTATCCAATTTAGGGTCTACCCATGTTAAACTCTGCAGTCTTATGAACCCAATGCAATTCCTGGATCTATCAAGTATTGGGAGGAATACAAGATAGCCTGACCGAAAGGGGTACTTAAACTATTAAGACTCAACATACTGTGTGTGCTGGCAATAGTACTATCTGTTGAGAAATAAAAAATATAAGAATCTTTGTTTAAAAAAAAGGAGACTTAGCATGTATGCTATTATAAAATGATCAAGAGATTTTTTGGTTCGATTTCAGAGAGTGAAAATGAAACTTGACTATTTTATCAAACATGTAAAATGATTGGCGCTGTCATACGCTACCGACAGACGGTACATCGAAATAGGCTGTGGTCAAATGAATTGTGAAAACGTTGAATAGAACAATGTGAAAAGCGCGCTTTTTCACAATACATGCCAAAAATAGGCATGGTAAAGAGAAGAAAAAATCTTTTCAAAACTGGAAAATTAAGCATTTTTTTTAAAAAAACACTCAATGAAAATAGGCCAATTTAAGCACTTTTTAAAAACATTAAACACCATGTTACAGTTGCAATTAAAATAGGTAAGATATAAAAACTAGTAAGAATGAAGCAGCTAGGAAAATTAGTATTTGCAAGGCATGCATTCAAATCAAGAAACATTTCCTTTTAGGATAGTTAGTACTTTTGTTATCAAAATTGTGATTTTCTTGTTAAACCTGATTTCATGCATATTGAAGCTTTTAACCAGAGAAGTAATTAAAGAGTTTTGCATGTATGTAAATAATTATTTAATATTTGAAATGGAATAAAAGAAATAAGAGTAAATGATTGAAAAGCTATTTAAAGTAATTTGCTATTTAATAAGAACCTTTCCAATTTATTGATGTAGTCTTATTTTAATTTATGCGTGCCTACTAAAATAAAAATATTTTTAACACTTATTAAGCATGTAGTTTGGGTAAGGCAGGGGTCGCCAAACTTTTTTGATCATCGACCCCTACATAATTTTTCGAAATCTCCATCGACCCCCACAAAAGTAATTTTCTGTTAATTAAAATAAAACTATTAGATACTGTGTTTGTACATTTATTTTATGATTTTAAACATTTATTAAAGTAATAGTACATTGTGTAACAATAGTTTTATGAAAAACATATTAATATTGAAATTTAAATACCTTATTATTAAATAATAAGTAATTATGCATAAGTAGATATAATAAGTAAAGTAACTAAAGATTTACTGCTTCTTGATCAATGAGATGGGTGTGCCAGGTGTTCTTTTTTTGCAAAGTTCGCTATATTGGGTTCAAAATTGTTCAATTTTAATTTTTGTCAAAATTGGTCAATTTCGTAATTTTCTTAAAAAAATACAAAGTGTGCTATAATTTTGTCGCGGGCTGTACTAATCCATATTATTAATGCTTACCTTCTTTTTTGTGCATTGATAATTAAAATTGATAACTAAATCAAACAAATGATTCTATCAAAACAATAACTAATTATCCAAAACTATAAAAGTTTTAATAATGACACTGCAAATAATCAACACAGTTTGCAAAGATAGTTGAAATTGCGTATGATATCTGCATTTGTAATGTCAATGCTCGTCACACTTGACATTTGGACAAGCGCACACCTGCATATGACTTATAAACTGCGCTGAGTTCGTACCACTGCGTGGTGGTACGTGAATACTTGTTTCACCCCAATAAATATACGTTTATTAATTTGTTTTATAAAGAAACTGATATTGAGTCAATTATTAAAAAATTCACAAATTTTACATACTTAATTAGGTATGTGGGATTTGCGTAGTGAGAACTGTTTTGTTTTTTCGATCCCCGCTTTTGTTAAATAGACCCCTGGGGGTCTATATAGACCACTTTGGCGACCTCTGGTGTAAGGTAATGAAAAATGATTTTTCACCAAGAGTAAGAGTAATGTAGAATTATTTTATCCTTTAAGGTTTCTGATCTTAATTTATTTGATATATTACTGACAAATTGAATATGTCTTTAAAAATAATTTGCATATATTGCATTGACCTCCCAATAATAATCAGACTTTTTTCAGGGTGTTCAGGGAGGGTAGCTTCTATCTACTCTAGGGCAGTCTCTCAAACTTGAGGCTGCCGGAGAAGTGAGAAATAGGTGGTGGTAATTGGCGAAATTCAATCCTGGTTAGCAGTGCTAAATAATGTCTGATTTAGAAAGTAGTGAGTTTCATATTGTAGCGTACAATTTCTTACCTTTCTAACATTACAAGCAGCTGCCAACATGGATAGGAAAAAATCCAGTAGATCTTTACAAAATATAAATTTTATGATACTGGTTGAATTAAGCACTAAATATCTAACATATAGGGATTTTTATAGTCATAAAAAGAGAAAAACTAATATTTTCCAATATGATTGCCATTAAATATACTTGAAATGTTACCCGTACCTTAACTTTGGATACTAATTAATAGTATTTAATTCATTAGTAAAAAGATTATATCATTAGAAAAGCAAGCATTACTTTATGCAAAATGTTTCATTTTATTAGGGAATTTTTAGGAAACTCAATTTTCTAAAATGTACAAAAACCAGCAGACTGGGAGAAACTGGCAAAATCCAGTAGAGTTGGCAGCTATGATTACATATACAAAACTTTCTGCTTAACTACAAAATTGTCATACGCGCAAATAAAAAAAATTGTCAACCGACATACCTGTTGTCTAGCTTTGTAAACTCTAAACCTATCAAAGTCAGTCATCTCAGTTTTCTGAAAAGAAAATTTTCTAAATTAATTATTTTATCACATGAAATTATAAACTCAACCATAGAAAGAGAGGAAAAAGAAAGTGATCATCTTTATTGCATAGATATTAAAAAATTGTTAACTTATTTTGGAACAAAATTAGGCCAAATTGCTGTACACTTAGCAATTTAAAACATTTAGAATTTAACAACATAAGTGCATTTTATGTTATGTTTTATAAGTGTTTATTAACAAATCAACTTTAGATATTAAGTTTATAATGGAATAAAATACAAGCTACACACATTGGAATAATATTTTGTGCCTTAAAATTTTTAATGAACCTTTTTAAAAACACATTATTATAAATCTCAAATAATGAACTAAGGTATTCTCACAAAAATTAATTTGAGATACTGATTCACATTACAATTGAAACTAATGTTATAAGACAATATCTTTAGAATCTAACTCATCTAAAATACATGAGCACTTTAATACATGTGCGTGAAAGGAATCTTTTGAAAAATGAAGTAAAGGTTTAGCCACATAATATTATTGATAGATAATTATCCTGGAGAAAGAAAAAAAAATCATGAAAATCTCCGTAGAAGAGAAGTTCTTCGTTTTTCTCTATTTTTCATTCTTAAATAAAAATAGAAAGAACATGTCTTTCCTTTCGATGTGCAAAAAAAAAGAACTTTTAAAATATATGAGAAATCTTTTCTTTTTTTACTTCGTAAAGGAAAATTCTTTCTATTTTCTCTTTCAACGTCGCCATGTTTCTGCCACAGGGCATTTTAAAATATTTCTGAATCAGACGAACAATTTACATACCAGTATACTTTTATTTTCATCCAGGTGCATAGCCCAAGCTCTCAACAAAAAATAAGCACCTTTAATGTAATTTTAAGCACTATAAACATTAAGAAAATACAAAATAATTACAAGATGGCAGAGGAAAAGGTCTGACTGAATTCAAATTATATGCATACAAAAGAATATAAACAGGGCACATAGTCAGATTTTTTAACAAAAAATAAATACCTTTTAAGCACACAAAAAACATTTTTAATAACTTTCCAAAAAAAAAAATCATAATTGGGATCAGTGCAGAAATAAAAATAATTTTTTTCTATTTCTTCTTAATTTCATAAACTTCATCATGCTAAACTAAATCATGATAAAATAATTAGTTTTTGATAAAAGTTACAGAAAATTGAGAAAAATCATGCACTTTTCATAGCTTAGAATCACAATCCACACACAATGAGCCTCATCTTTGAAAAGGGAAAATTAAGCACTCTTTAGAAAACCAGAGTAAAAAATAAAGCACCTGTAAGGGCTATACACTCTGTATAATTCAGTACAGCCAGCAACTCAAGATATGAATCAGATTTACAAGCCAAATTCAGAGGATCAGACGGCACTTTCTATATAGGATCATCATGTTCACACAATTCAAGCTTTAAATTAATATGTATATAAGGACAAAAAATATTCTAAGTGACAAAACCGGCTCCTCCAACAATGTTGGATCATATTTTAAACATAACCACCAAGATCAGATGGCACTTTCTACATAGGATCATCAGCTTAGCATAGGATTAAGCTTTAAATTAGGTAGCATACACAAACCCCTCTAATACTAATATATTTCCGAAAGATACTTTTAAAAATAATATATGAGTTATTAAACTAAAGTAACAGAAATGTCAACTAAAAAAAAATTCCTGGATCAAATAAAATAATTTATAATATGAAATTTTTCTTTAATTCTAATATTGTGGGTGACATTACATTTTGCAGGAGTAAAACACACACTTTTTTGCACTTTGAAAATCATTATCGCATTAAAAACATAATAGAAAAATTATAAAATCCGAAACAGCCACTACCGAAATCAAGCAAATTGAACTCACTAATAGTAATAACTGCATCAAAAATTTTCAACGCAAACTCTGGACTTTACATATTTATTTTCTTTTGTATGTATATAACTTAATCTAGTACAGTCAGCAACTTTAGACTTGAATCAGATTTATAAGCCATAATCACAGAATCAGATGGCACTTTCTATATAGGATCATCATGTTCACACAATTCAAGCATTAAATTAATGCCCATACAGGGACAAAAATATTCTAAGTGACAAAACCAGCTACTCTAATTAAGTTGGATCAGATTTCTAAGCATATAATCATGAAGATCAGATGGCACTTTCTATATAGGATCATCATAGATACACTTAAGCTTCAAATTAGGTAGCATAGCTAACAAAGAACATTGAAAACAGAGCCAGCATAACTGATAAATTTAGCCTATAATCACCCCCCAGTTCAACACTTTATATATTTATTTTCTTTTGTGTGATAATTTAATCTAGTACAATCAGCAACTCCAGATTTGAATCAGATCTATAAATCATAATCAGTGTTCAGATGGCACTTTCTATATAGGATCATCATGTTCATACAATTCAAGCTTTAAATATGTACACAGGAATAAGAATTTTCTAAGTGACAAAACCAGCTACCCTAATTAAGTTGGATCAGATTTCTAAACATATAATCATGAAGTCAGATGGCACTTTCTATATAGGATCATCATAGGTACACTTAAGCTTCAAATTAGGTAGCATAACTAACAAAGAACATTGAAAACAGAGCCAGCATAACTGATAAATTTAGCCTATAATCACCCCAGTTCAACACTTTATATATTTATTTTCTTTTGTGTGATAATTTAACCTAGTACAATCAGCAACTCCAGATTTGAATCAGATCTATAAATCATAATCAGTGTTCAGATGGCACTTTCTATATAGGATCATCATGTTCACACAATTCAAGCTTTAAATATGTACACAGGAATAAGAATTTTCTAAGTGACAAAACTGGCTACTCTAATAAAGTTGGATCAGATTTTAAACATATAATCACCAAGATCAGATGGCACTTTCTATATAGGTTCATCATAACTCAACTTGACTTCAAATTAGGTAGCATACAATTAGCAGCAATTGGATCAAATTTTAAACCTATAATCAGCTACTTCTGCATGTTCTATATACAGGGTAAGTAGCCAAATCTTTCAACAAAAAATAAGCAATATATAGAAATAAAATTTTCTTTTAAGTGCTATATACATTAACAAAATGCAAAATAACTTTCAAAGACTCAACATGATCATGGTAAAATAACTAGTTTCTGACAAAGAAATCTTTTCTCAATAGAAAATGCACATAAAGCAATTAACATTTTGAACAATTAACATGGTTTGTCACAAAAATTTTAAAATTAATCTATTATTTTTATTTTTTATTATTTACTTTAACTGAACTTTTAAAATTTTCATTAGAAAATTTTTCTTTCAAAAACTTAATTAAAAAAAAATGGCTATATATATTAAATGGGGGATTGAATTCAATTCCTTGGATTCTTTCTCTAGACCGTTTTGAATCCTCAAGACTGAAGAGTGGTACCCATGCACGAACTGCTTTTAACATGAAAATTTTTTCAATCCTATTAACATTTTATTAACTTGGGTTTGAAAAAAAAAAAAGTTTTTATTGGACTTTTTAAGATATTACATAGCTTAACACTTTTTAGATTTAATTTATCATTAAAATGATTCAAAAGAGAACAATAATTTAATTTAAAAGAGAATAATTTTAACAAATAAATTTATGAATTAAAATAAAAAGTATTAATTTGAATTTTAAAATACCATCTTTTCATGCTATGTATTAATAAAAGACTTAATTCTTTCCTTGAGTAAAAGAAAATCATAATATTGGGATTAGAGAAATATGGTGTTTTCTGTTTTATTATTAAACAATCATTGGTTATAGCTTTATTTTTTGTGTGTCATAAAGCAAGTCTTTCGCAGGCCAACTAATTACAGAAGTATTGTTTATTTAACAATTATCTTAGCAGTTTCAGGAATCATTCTTTAAACTATGTATTTATAGTTAGATTTGAAAATTCCAAAATAAAAGTATTTAAGATAAGTATGAAATCCTTTAAATATATCTTTCCTTTATCTTCTTTATTGATCCATCTAGATTATAATAATAAAAAACCCCATTTGAGCCTGGGCTTCATAGGTTTTTTTAAAGTGGATCTTTTTGAGAAAATCCAACCGGTTTTTTTTTTGGTGGAGTTAGTGGGTGGGATAAAACAAACCCCTGACAAGGTTTGACTGTATAATCACCTCTAATAAATATGGGTACTTAGAAGAATATGGTCTAACAAATAGAGAAAAATAAGACTCACAAGCTTGCGGGCAGCCATCTTTTTAGCTGTTGAAGTTTCTGACCACTTTTTAGAGATTTCTTCTTTCTCCCATGCTTTACGAACAATTTTGCTAGATGTACTGTGGGGAAATCTTAGTCTGAATTTTGTTAGACGAAGTCTCTTAAATTTCACAGCTTGGCGATCTACTCCAGTGCAGGGTCCATCCACAACAGCCTGAAAAAGACATAAGTTTAAACAACTTCATAGTTAGATAACGCACATGCGAATTTCATTGGTGGTGATTCTACAATTACGCATAATATATTGATATTTATTGTAATATAAAACAAAGTAACCGCAGGCACACAAAAACAGCTTTCAGTGGGGGAAAAGAAAATAGGAAGCAGACGACATAATCATGATTCATGCAAGGTAGAAGAAGCTAATCGTTTACTCGTGTGTATGCTCCTCCCAAAGAGAAAAGACGCAACTGCCACTTTAGCCCAAAGATTAGCAATGCCATCGTTACGGGCAAGTCTAAAATCAGCTAGATTTCTACAAATAAACTCGACTATAGCTTTAAAACAAATATAGATGACAGTAGGAAATCTTGATTGCTACTAACAATGTTTGGAGCGAAATTATTAATAGAATTTAATATGATAATTACTTCACAGGAAATTCCATGCGAAACTTAATATTAATCTTTCTATAATGTTTTTAATGTTTAAGTGCAAGTTTACATGCAAATATACATATTTTTGTCAAGAATAATTAAATATATTGAGCTTGTAGATACTTTTTTGGATTGTGTGCAGATACTTTATGCTATTATCTTACTATACATATCTTTGAGCTTAATAACTGTTTTATAACTGAAAGTGGTATTCTTGTACAGGGTTGCCACTCAAATCTGGATAAAAAATTCCCTGTGTTTTCCCTGAACTATTATACACAATATATTAAAAGGAAACAACAATTACTGTGCTCTTTTGTGAGCTATATAGGGCTAACTATATTTATTAGTTTTAATTGGTGGGAAAACAGCTGAACATATTTAAATAATGTTATAGTAAGTGAAATAGTTTAGTATAGCTGAAATATCATGGCTAAATATCCCATAGATTACGCTTTGAGTGGGTACCATTTTTTAAAAGACAAAAATAAGAAACAAAATTCCCTGTATTTTCCCAGTTTGCAAGGAAAAAATCAAAATTCCCTGCATTTTCCAGGTTTTCCCTGTTCTCCATGTAGAGTGGCAACCCTGTTGTATTATAAAGCAAACCTGTAATGTTATCTTAGCGGAAAATGCTTTGGGAAAGGAAAAAAAAGAAGGGGAAAAAAATTCACGAAAAACATTTTGAAAATGGTTAATTAAACCATTTTGAAATTATTATTAAACAAATGTGTTATATTTACTTTTATGATGAGATTTACATAAAATTAGTTCCAGATAATTAAAATTTAAGTTTTGGGATCTTTTAGGAGATTTAAATTGAGTAGATTTAATTGAATAGATTCAAATTTTTATGCAACAATCTACTTATCTTCAAGAAATAGAATAATAACATTAAGAAATAATAGCATAACAATCTAAAGCTATAAAAATGTAAAGTATTTCTGAAAAAACTACTCAATAAACCCCAGATTTTTGATAAAAACCTAGGTTAGCTGGTATTTTTTAAACCCTGTTTATTACAGACCTTCTTAATTTTTATTACAAACATGAATTTTAAAAAATGTTAGCTTTCTATAAATTTACAACTACTTATTACACATTGAATTATACAAATCTATTTAACTCAAGATTTTAGGAAGAGTTCCAAATTGGATTCTAGACCAAATTTTTTTTTCTCTCCCTTGATACATTTTTTCCATAGTGTTTCACTTTGTTCCTATAAGCCAGTGTTTCCCAAATTGTGGTACACGTACCCCCAGGGGTACGGGAACAGTTCAGGGGGGTACGTGTTCCTATGCGAAGTATCTTGCAACAAACGAAAATTTCAAAAACTTAAAATCAAAGCTAGTCATGAAAATAACGATTACGTATTTTTCTATTGGCTACTTTTTGCAGAGTTAACAGTTAATAATTAGTGGTGTCAACAGCCAGTTGTGACTTAACTTTTGTGCAATTTCTTTATAGTAAAAAATACATAGTGGAACCTGTAAAAGTGACCACCTGGGTAAAGTGAGCACCTGAGTAAGGTGACCATTTTCTACAAGTTTTATTTAAAGAGTCCTTTTTAAAGAGTCTTCATAAAGTGACCACCCCTATATATTGACCATTTGACTTGGTCCCGAGGGTGGTCAATTTAAACAGGTTCCACTGTAATTTCTTTTATTAGCGTTACGAAAAATTCAGAAAGGGTACACAGAAGTCATAAGTTTGGGAAACACTACTATAAGCAGATGAACTGAATTTCTTGAATTCTGTCGGTCTTTAGAAAAAATATATACTTTTAATTACTAGAATTCCTTCAAAAATACTTTTTCATTAAAAAAAAAAACATACTTTTTCTAAAAAAAATTTTGTTTTATCAATAATCGACTAAGCAAATATTGTGAAAGTGATTACTTCAACTCGAAATTCACATATCGTAATATTGCATATATATATAAAATCGGTTTTTTAAAATCATGCAAAATTTCACACAATAACCATTTTAAAAGGTGATTGAGGAACAAAATAGACTTACAATATAATGTGTGCAAATTGGGCACTTAAAATTGAATTGCAGAAAAAAAATGCATTGTGTTTAAAAGCTCCCCTGGGCAGAAGGTTGTCAACCCAATTTATGCTAAAAAACATAATTAAGAGTACAGAAAAGTTTCTCAAGTCTCTTTTTCCAGAATTTTTTTTTTATTTTTTCCCCAGCCAAAAATAGTCACCAAGTCGAAAAAAGTTGAATATAAGTTTCATGTGACAACCTTGAATCAATAACAATTATGGTAGGACACAATCTCACATCATACTGTGCCATTAGTCCTAGTTGCATTCTACATATACAACTATTAACTTTGCAATACTAAAAACAGCACAGAAGGAAATTTTAACAATTATTTTTCGATTTCAAGTTTCTTTTAAAGACTGACACAGAAGACAAAACATATAACAACTTCATAAAGACATAAAAAAAAAAATTAAACTTACTCTGTTCTGATCAACTACATCAACAATAGTGCACAGTTTTCCAGCATCCTTACCAAAGGAAATATATGCCACTCGTCCAATTTGCACATAATGGCGAAAGGTTTCTTGCGAGCTCTTAAAATGGAAAACATGATTAAAATAAACTCATAATTAAAATAAAAACATTGATGCGACATTATCCTTACGTAACAAAAACTTATATACAAGACAACACTATTATAATATTTTAGGCATACTTTGCTTTTAATATTAAATTATTCTTCTAAAAGCTGAAGTTCAATCTAATTTCAGCTACAAAAAGTTTAATAATGTAATCTTAGGCATCTAAATCAATTGCTAACATGAAACAATAGAATAAAACAGTGAAACTATTTAAATTATGTTTTGAATCTATAGTAGAACAATCAGCAATAATATATTCATCTCAGATTAATAAGGAATTTTTTTTTAATTTTACTTTAAATGTTTAACTATATTGGCACTTAAAGACTTAAAATAGTGAAGGACCTGTCACACAGAATAACAATTTGATTACAAACAGTTCCAAAAAGTTTTGCATTTTTTAACCCAATAATTTTCAAATTTATATCTTCAGTAAAAAAAAAGAAGAAAATTCAGATCAAGAGATAACAGCTAACATACCTAAATGAAATAAAAGTAATACAGTGCATTCCCAATTATCCGGGTTAATCATCGGGACAGGTCGCACGGACAATCGAAAAACACAGATAATCTGAAAGCTCATTTTATTAAAGAAAAAACCAATATCAATACAAAAAAATGAAAATTACTGACATTTGCATGCTGCATAACATCAAACTAGAAATTTTCCTTTTAAAAAAATGTGTAATGCGCCATATATTGTCGCATATTTTACGAACTGCATTTATGTCACCGTAATGAAATACTACTCCCATATAAACTAATAAAGTTTCCACAGAGCAGCAAAATGAGATATTGTATTTCCATCATTTACTACATCTTCTGCATCAGTTACTATCATCATTATTTGATTTAACAACATAACAATGTCCTCATCTGTCAAATACTGGAAGCCAGGCTCAAATGCATCACTTTGAAATCTATCTTCTAAATTTTCTTCATCAAGAATTTCGAAACCTTCGATTTCTTTTGCTTGTTCAAGAATACTATCATTATATTATTCTTGAATATCTGAAGATTGTTCAACAAGGGGTACCATCTTTCTCCATGATCGTGATGACGTTGACGATTTTACCTTTGACCATGCTGCTGATATTCCGTATACAGCAATTCAATAACGAATATTGTTGAAATTGGGTAGTGTTATAAGTTCCTGAATCAAATTTTTTTAATCTTGAAAATGTTTCTCTTAAAATTTTTTGTTGACTCCGGAATGAGCACGGATAATCCACAAACCGGATAATCTGCGAAAGGATAATCGAGAGTGTACTGTATTTGGTTTTGCTGAAAACTAGAAGATGAAAGTCAGAAAAGCTGAGAACTTACCAAAGCAATATCCTAAATAAATAATGCTCAATAAATAAATGTGTTTGTGTATCATATTATTGAATAATCATTTAACTTAATTTATAATCATTCATCTCATAGTCTATACAAAAGGCATAGACAGATGCCACTTTTAAAGCAAAAGAGATAGATGAATTTTTATAACTCAAAAATAAGTATTTATTGAATTATTTTTTATACTTTCAGCGAAGATCAAGTTTTTTTTTTTTTTTTTTTTTTAAAAGTTTGAATTTGTCAAAAAATGATTTTTTATACTAAGTTATATGACAAAACCCGCATTTCTTTTGAAAAAATTTCATATTTTTGATAAAACTGGAAACAATTATCTAACAAAAAATAACTAAAAAAAATTTAAAAATAACTGGCGATATTTCACACAAATATAGCCAAATAAGGCATAACACTGAAAACCTTAATTATTTAGGCCATAAAACTGATTTTCGTATATTTGTTTCAAGCTCACCGCCAGTTAGAATTTATAAATAACAAAATAATTTTTCGAATGGTGAATTTGATTTATGCAGATATATAAAAAAAGAGCAAGCCTGTTTACACACATAGACTCAAATGCGGAGAGATATACTGGAAGTTTTCTAAATTTCTCCAAGTTTTAGGAAGCTTGTTATGGATTACATTCAGTCAACCATCTATATATATAAATGCTTTAGTTAGTGTTCTCTTCTCCCTAAATATTTCCGACTCTTTTAAGAAATATTTATTTTGATAGTATTCTTAACTGGTTAAATTTTAACAAGTTTCGTTTTTATCAGATAGGGGCATATATATGAATTAATATCTTTATCTATAAAAATACCTTCTATAAATAAATGCACCATTATCATTCATTCATTGCCACATTAATTTTCAGTTTTAAATTATAGAAAAGAAGCTTTCAAATTGTAATTGTTAATGTAAATTAGATTACACTTTAGTAAAAAAAAACTTGTGCACAGTAATTTTTCATAATTATTTTTTAATTAATTTTATAAACTACAAAACTTAATCTTATTTTGATAATTAGTATTACTTTTAGATATACACGCATACAATAGTATAAGACGGTGATTTACAAATTGTTGAGGATTCAGTTATTTCCTAACATTACACATTTGATTAATTCTTCAATTACTAGCATTAGTTCACTCTTTAATTCTTTCACAAATTTTCAATGGTTAATAGAATACTTTTTATTGATCCACTCATGTTCAAATAAATTTTTTTCAATTCTTAGTGAATGACACTTGGTTTTTTCAAATATGAATTCATTAATTAAATAAGGATAGACAAAATACAAAATTAGATTTTCTAAATTGATTGAAGTTAGTCATTATTTCAAATTTTACTATAAGCAATTCAATTTAAATACATCATTCAATTCCTACTATTAAGAAACTTAATTCATCCACTCAATTTCAAATCATAAATTGAATATATATAGCTTTATATGGAAGAAATAAATTGTAATTATTTAATTAAAACTAAATAAAAAATTTCTTAGTTAACCTAAGTATGTTTAGACTTAAATTTTTTTATATTATTTGCTACAGTGCTAAACCTTTTTCTCTAAAGAAGCACCATTCTATTCTTAAGGAGAAATCAGCTTCAATTTAACTTTAATCATTGCAAAACGTAATATTAAATTAATTATCATTATATATATTAAGATATTATAATTATTTTATAAGCTGAAAGATAAAATTAATATTCTACATGTTACTCTTACTTGCTCAAAATCTAGGATTCCAACCCCATTGATTTTAACGAACTATTTTATAAGATTCTTCATCTAGTTTTGGAAGGAATTGTAATAGGCTTATAGGTAGACTTATGTTAATGTTTTAGTCTGACAAATTCAGATTCACAAAAAATTATGTTCATTAATTTTTTAAGCTATCTAAATAACTTTGTTTTTATAACACAACATGCATCTATATTTGTAAGCACAATTTCATCATGAACACATTGCAAAAATACTACCTTTAATAATGAGTTTTACAGCAAAAATTGCATGAGTACACAAGTTTATTAAGAAAACAATTCATCGCTTTTTACATATTCTTGACATAACTTTTTAGAAGATACACTTCATAAATATGATAGACGAAATGAAATAAAATTTTGAAAGCGTTCTTACAGCAATAGATAGATCAGTCTCACAAAGTTTCGTTAAAATCCACTGACCCAGTATGACAATCCCTGGATGTTTTGAAAGTTTTAATGATTTAAGCAGAGAATAGATTACAAATAATTGAACATGTTTCAGATAAATATATTTACCTCAGAAATAAACAAGAGGAGGAAAATATAATATAAGCATTTGAAAACGCTAAAACTTTACAATATTAGCCACGTGTAATATCTTTTTATAATAGGTAAGAACATCATTTAAATGTATACAGTACAAACTCTCTAAGTTGTAAGAAAAAAAATTTAAAATCATTAATTATTACTAATAATCAAATATTAAGGAAAATTATTAAATTTCTTACCATTTTTCACATATAACCTACACACGCCGCAAATATCACCAATAGAATTTAATAGGATGTCGCTTCGCTTCGCTTCTTTCCTAATTCATGGAGTTACAGCTTACATAGACTTAAAAATAAAGAAAGAATTGGAGCATTCATCCTAAACAAACATTCAATGTCAGAAAATTGGGTGGTGAAAGTCGTAGACTGGATGTGTTGGGACAGTCGGGCAGGTGCCTCTATCGAAAAGGAATTCAAAAAAAAGGGAAATACATTTTTTAAAAATTAGTATAATTTAAAATCTATTCTTTCTTACTTATTATTTATTTTAAAAATTCAAAAAATTTTAAATGTAGCCTGTTAAAGAAATTTTTTGATTTGTAGTCATAAGTTTAGATCTATCTTCTTTTGAAATAGAAAGAAAAGATACGATTCTTTCTGAGAGTTTTTTCTTCCCTCAGAAGAATAATAACGCTAAGCAGAAAGGGGTTAAAGAGGTAAAAGTCATGAAGTCATTGATTTAGTTTGACCACTAAAAAGGAATACCATGTATTATTTAAAAAATATTAGATTCCAGATATAACGGCAAAAATTTGCTTGAGGAAAATGCATTTTTCTGTTATTAAAATTAACAAAGTTATACGAAAGAGGACAAATAGGAAGACATTTTCATTTATGTCTGATAATAAATGCAACAAGTGAACATCATTTCACTTTATTTTGCTATGGACAACAACCAGCAAAATTATCTGCGTATATAAAAATGAAAACATCTCCAGCTATTATCAGCTATATTGACTTATACTTCAAATGAATGTATACTGTGTAAAAAATAAAACAGTGTGTGTGTACGATCAGACCACTTTTGAAAACTGCAGAAACTAGAAAATGTGTGAAGGAGTACCCAGCCAATAAGATCACCTCCGTACTAATAGGATGGTAATTGAATGTAGAAGGTGAGTTTACGTGATGTTGCAGAATGAAGATATTAAAGTTCTACCCGAAGTTAACCAGCTGAATAAAGATGGTTCGCAGTATTCCGACATGACTGAAAATTGTAGAACTGGAATAGTGGGGGATTGATCTCCGGGCCTTTCACATATTCACGCCATTGTGGGACAATGTTTTAAAATATATGAATGTACTGTTTTAAGACATGTACGAATCCTAGAGAAGGGTCAAGACATGGAATCAATGCTCTTCCCAGATGGCGTACTGGAGAGCTGTGTTCGCCAAGACTAAACGCATGCTATGAGATTGTTCTCGTAGAGAGAGATTGTTGTTGGCGACGGTCTGGGGAACATCCCGGAGGATGATCCGAAAACATGCCATCACAATTTTGATCCTCCGCAGAGGGGATGACACTCCTGCTTCGGTAGCTCGACGACTTGCACGCGAAGTCGAGCACTTTACGGTAGAACAGTTTAACGAGGACCAATACCGCACACCCTCGGTCCCTACGCAGGCTGATCCAAGTGGTCACGCACCCGCATTTTGATCGTAGCCAGTGATGCTTGACTTCGGTGATCTGCTGGGAACCGTGTCTTAACGATTAATCCACTGCGGGACCGTAATAGATAGATTGGTATTTGTATTTATATCAAGGAAAGCTATAAGCTAATACACTAAAAATATCAAGTTCCATATTATGAGTGTTTTACCAACTTTTGCTTTGGAATTGAAATTTAGCCTGCTTGTTTTAAATTTTATATACATATTTTTTATGTTCTTTTAGTATTAAATCGCAGTAATTGTGTTTTTACAATACTGAACGTCTATCAATTTATGAATTTACAAATGAAACTGTATCTTTCCTTACATATTTTGTGAACAATTTATTTCCTGGCTCAAAGTTTGTATAACAATTAACTCGGGAAATTTTTATTAGTTAGGAATAGCATGAAAAAATAAATTTCTACATAAAATGCGATAAAAAAACTTTTTTTAAATTCGTAGTATGAGATAAAAAAAATAATCTTAAGCGATTAAAAAAATTCAAAATTGTGATTTTTATGTATATATAGTATCTGTGTATGATAAGCTACATAATGATAAGCTCTTCTCTCTCTTACATCGGAGTGGGAAAAAATGCTTATGATTTTTCTATTCCTATTTAAGAATAATGAAAAGTAAAGAATGGTGAAGTGAAAAATTTGGTTTCCTTTTTTGTATAAATTTTTGTTCTATTTTTTCATGCAGTTATTACTACTGTTTTTATTTATATATTTATTTTTTTACCAATGTTTTTATTTATATACTAATTTTTTTAAGGTAACGCTTCTGTTACTTTAAATTACTAATATGTATATTTGTTATTTTTAAGTATCTCATAGAAAGATATTAATATTAGAGAGGTATGTTGCAGAGAGCCCGAAAAAATTCAGCCTAAGGGAACCAAATTTTGATCCTCTTGCCTCTCCTCTTGCTGTCTTATTATGATATGTATATTGATATAAATGTTTTCAGAAAATCTGATTACATTATTTTTTAATTAAGATCCTCATTTATGTCAATTATTTAACTTTAACATTACAGAATTACTAATTAATGAGATTAATTACTTAATTTTAGAATGAACCCAACTTGGGAAGATCCCATTCCTGATGAAGATGAGGATGAAAGCTCTTATGAAGTAAAATCAATTTATTATTTTTTTTAGTTTAATTCTTACTGATTTTTTTTTTAAGTGTCTTATTAATTCTTATTTATCCTATTTCATTTTTTGTTTCAAACAAATTATATTTATTTTTAAATGTTCTAAGAAACAGATCTTGAAATTAGTATTCTCCTATTGTACTGTACATCGGAATGTATGATTGATAGTGCAACAAAAGGGGAAAAAAAGGACAACCCTGAATAACTTTTGATTTAATGATTGGATCTTCACCGTTTAGGACTCAATCGATATGATTAGAGAGGGTGATTGTATGCTAATTACTTAGTGCAGTGATTGGTGATTAATTAGTGATATGCTAATTAGTTAGTGCATACAATCTCTTAAGTTATGAAATTAGACACGAAAGCATACTTTCTCTGAATAAACATCAGTCAATTTTTTCTTCCTTCAGCGGATTCAGATTTCTGATCCCCAAAATATAGGGGGTAGTCGTAATCGGGGAAATATGGTCCCCATAGTTTGGTCAGAAGAATGATCCAAAGTTTGGACCCCATAATATAAATTTTATTTTTTGTGTATTTCGTCATATCTCGAATTTTTTAAGCGATTTAAAAAATTTTTGCTTTCAATTTGAAATTCGTTTATCCAAAGTTAATTTGGTGAAAAAAATTTATTTTAGTAAAGATTTATTATTTTATTCAATGACGGATGAGAAAAATTTTGAATTGTTAGGTATAAATTTTTTTTAGTCATTTTAAAGTATGTAATTTTACATAGAATACAAAATTTAAGCAAAATTGGTTCAATATTTCGTGAGAAATCGAATTTTTAGAAAGGCGTATATATAAAATTCGATTTCAGAAGAACTATTCAACCAATTTCGCTGAAATTTTATATTTAGTCGTGCAAAATAACATAATTTAAAACAATGTAAAAAAATTGTTAACAAAGCTGGCCTTGAAATGCATAAATTTTTAGTATTGAAAAATTTTATTTTCTAGACCATTTATCAAAAAAAGAAAAAAATGACAGTTAAATATGAAGCATTTATGTATATTAATTTATATAATATGAAACATATATATATATATGTTTGTATACATAAGTACATAATGTAGTTGCCTAGTGGAAGGATAAAAACAGGTCTTAGGCAAGGAAGGAGGGTATAAAATATATTTATTAATTATTAGAGACAGAGAAAGTTTATCAAAATGCTCATGAAACCATTGTGCTTCTCGATATATGCTAGGGAAAATCTTGCAAAGTAAATCCGTAAAATGCGTCGTTTTAGGGAATAGGGGAAATCTTGGTAATTGTAATTTGTTTATTACAGTAGAGAATCAATTATCCGTGATGCTCGGGACCATCGCTATCCCGGATGTCTGAATTTCCCGGTTTTCAGGATCGACCAAAAAGTGTCGTTAATCGATGTTTTATCGAACCCGAATTACAAGGAAAAAGTGTAATGCATAAAGTAAGAGAAAAAAGAAAGGTATTCTTAACTTTAAAAAAAAAAAAAAATAGTAGAAAAATAACATTTAATAGAATAAAAAAATTTGCAAATTTAGACAAGAAAAATAAGATTAAAAAATACCAAAATTATTGTATTAATTTTTTAAAAATAATTACAATTCCTAAATTAACTAATATAAACAAAACCAATGGTTAAATAACGCAATATATTTCATACCTAATTATACGGGGGAAATGATAAAATAAAATGAAAACTTATTAATCTAAATAAAAACACTTGAAAATTATCGAACCGAAACGATAGTTAAAAAAGGCACTAGCATAAATATTAAAACCCGGAACAAGGCAAGATCAACGGAATTCAAAAAAA
>NC_092204.1:4664729-4738901 GCF_043381705.1 Parasteatoda tepidariorum
TTGCCACAATTTACATGTCAGAAAATAATTTATGCCAAATACAAATTAATAATCATGTATACTCCTTCATTTTGTAATTGTTAAACAAATGCAGGATGTCATATGATGTATCAAAACTGCTCGGTAAGGTTATCATGTTTGATGAAAAAGGTTCTGCCCCTGATGTTAGTTTAATTATGCATAGAATAAAATTTTTTATTGTGCATATAATTTATTATATAAATATATGCAGTGGCCCCCACCGCCCCCCCCCAAGCTTTTGGGCGCATTGTGCTCCCACCTTCCCCCCTGATGGGGGCCCCTGAATATATGGGTGTTCTCGTATTGCATAACTTTTAGAGGACACTCCAATGACTCGTTAATCAGGTTCTTGGTCACAACTCCGAATTACTGGCGATCGATTAGGGCTATAGGTGTAGAGCAGAGCTCTTTACCTATGGAAATCACCATTACCTTGTTTTGAGTCATTGGAGAAGGAAGTACGGCAGTTTCTCCTTTGATTTTCAAATAGATTGGTAGCTTTTAAGTAGGAAACTATTTGTAACTGAAAACTACATTGTTCTAAAAGAAAGCGTCGTAGAAATTTTAAAAAATACTTGTGTTAATGAAATACGAAAAATATTAAGAAAGAGGAAAATATCGTATTAAATTTCTATGCAACTGAGAAAAGGAGGATAGGGAAGGGTCAAGGCATAGAACCGATCTCCTCCCAACTTAGCGTAGTCCCGCAGTGTTAAGACACGGTTCCCAGCAGATCACCGAAGTCATGCATCACTGGCTGCTGTCAGTGTGCGGGTGGGTGACCACTTGGATCAGTCTGCGTAGGGACCGAGGGTGTGCGGTATTGGTCCTCGTTAAACTGTGCTACCGTAAAGTGCTCGACTTCGCGCACAGGTCGTCGGGCTACCGAAGCGGGAGTGCCATCCCCTCCGCAGAGGATCAAAATTTTGATGGCATGTCTTCGGATCATCCTCCGGGATGTTTCCCAGACCATCGCCAATAGCCCATTGTGCAGCTCTAGTGCGACGTAAATTAACAGCAACAACCCAAGTTAGCGTATTCGAGCGTTGCTATCGAAAATATGCTGTATTTTTTGCCTGCATCAAGAATGCTCCCTTAAATGAAACATTCTGTCTCGAAAATTCACCAATCAGGATCTTTTCTACCTACGAATCGGAGATACGTGAAACGTATGCAGTTAGGACGGTCCACAATGGTTTTTACTTTTTTGTTTATGGAAAATACTCCGTTTGCTTAAAAATGTAAGTAATAATATATATAATTTAAAAAATATTGTACTTCTCTTTTATTTTCCCTAAAACTTGTTCTGCTGGAAAACCGCACGCCCGACAGTGCGGTTTAGTGGGAAAAAGAGACGAATTTCAGATTTTAGCTTACTCATTCTAGTTTATTTTTTAAAGATTAGTAGAAAATATTTGGCAGCTATTTCTATGTCCTTTCAATCTCTTTTTCGTCTGTTCAAATTTGGCAGTAGGTTGCATATGTAAACAAATTTAATAAGAAATAAGAATGTCTGTCGGTGCACGATCCTGGAAGGTAATATTGCACTTTCACAATTTGTTTATTATTGTGTAGTAGTAGTTAATATAAACTCAAAAAAATCTGCATTGGAAATATTAAAATCTTTTATTTCTTATAATGGTGTGTAATTTTCATTCCTAACTAATTTCATAATTCCTTATAGAGTTTAATTTGAATGACAGGAAACTGTATTACCTTATAAATTACTTATCCCCGCTTTCCTGAAGTGTATGGAACATTTTCTTTTTGAAACACATAGTAACAAAATGTATCTTTTTGTTTTGAAATTATTTAATTTGGTTCATATTTCGTATACATTTTCTTTGTAAAAATAAATTTATGTTTTATTCAATTCAATTTTGATTTATTTTAAATATATTCTTTAATTTTTAAGCTATGAACATTGCATGTATTATTTGCTTTATATGCATGACTTGTTACTAGAAATTTCTTTTATAATAAATTCAATAAAAATCACAAACTATAGGAAATATTATGCAAGATTATCAACAACATACAAGTCATGAATCAGTTAAGGTATTCGGCTGAGTAAAAATCAGCAATTTTGAGGAAAATTTAGATCTTTTTTTATATTATCTAGTTATTTGACTTTTAGCTCATTAGTTTCTCTAAAAGGATCAAATTTTTGTCTCTAACTTTTAAAAATGCAGTACTAGATATTTTTTCGTTGAGTTACAGGCGAATTGTTTAGCAATTACATTCTTTAAATGCATTTTCGAAAAAAACGTTGATTTTGAGAAAATTTCTCTATGCTAAGTAATATGCATTACAATATANTATATATATTTATATATATATATATAATATATATATATAGAGAGAGAGAATTCTTTGAAATGTTAGATATGTCTTGAATTGAAAGCTAAGGTCTAAGCACCAATATATTATTTTATCAAGCTTTTTTAAAAATCAATATTGAATAATATATATAGCTTTAATTCCTTGTATATTTGAAATGTTTTGAAGATTTCCAGATAAATCAAGAATTTTTTTTTTATAGAGCTATTAGAGTGACATGAAAAATGTGTAGTTTTCAGCTCACATTTACCTTTATTTTCAAAAAAATCTGAAGTTTAAAGTTAAAATAGGTTAATTTTTAAAGCAAAGTTTGAAATTTTAGGATTCGTACTTATTTAAAGTAAAATTTTAATTAAGCATTTTTTTCCTCAGAAAAAAAAAATTCCGTTGCACCCAGTTGGATACCTTAATTTATCTGAAACTCGCTTTCTTTCTTAGTGCAAAGTATTAAATTGTCAAGCTAGGAAAGAATGAATTTTATTTATAACGCGTTCAAAGTTTGTCAAAAAGCTTGCCACAATTGTGGCCTTGGAGGTACTCTTTAATTTCCATTGTTATTCTGCTAACATATGCAGTCTTTTACTCTTCAAAGAAAAATTTACACCTTTTCAAACTTCTGTAAGATCATTTAAACATATTCTTATTATTATCTTCAGTACTTATAGTTGGTTAACAGAGAGCCAACTATAACAAACTCTCCTTTCTAAAATAACTTAACGATATCTCTCCTGTGATATTCTGTTTCCGAGGCGAAATGTGACTATTCTAGATAGACACGCTTGATAATCTAGAAAGTTTTATTAAGATAAGTGGTCAGAAGTCGCCCTCTTATAAGTAGCAAAACTGCTACTTTTTTCTAAGTTTGTTGTGTGTTGTGCAATTTTTAAAAAAAAGTGAGCTGTGCAAGACAAAAAAAGTAGTTATGTAGGTATTCCCGGTTACTATTTTTAAAGTTAATTCAGTAAGGGAACAAGTTTCAAATGAAACTAATTTTTGGAATATGATTGGTGCAAAACTTTGCGGGTATCTTAATGGGCTTAATGAGAGTGCCCTAATGATCAAGTGTTAAGTTAATAAGAATTACATATTACTAATATTTAAAATATCTATTACGAATAATAGCTTATGAAGCAGTGATATTATTTCAAGGGAAAGAAACATATTTTCACTGTAATTCTCGACGTACTTTATTTCTTGAAAGAAAAAAAAGAGAGCATTAAACACTTACACAATTGAAAATATTTGATAATTACCAAGCATTTCTTAAGTTAAATATTTATTATTTTTTTTCCTAATGGCAGGCACTGAATTTGAATCTTTGCCTATACTATGCCAGAATTGTTGCTCATTTCGCGTTACCCAGTGGGCACCTGTGAACCAAAGTCACGGAGGCGAGCAACATTGCCCACGCCACACTGCCAATAACCCATTTATAGGGTGGGCCACATTCACACATCATACACACACACAACAGAGTACAGCACAAAGAGAGAGAGAAACATCCATGCCCAGAGCGGGATTCGAACCTGCAGCCTATGGCTTCGCAGTCAGGCACGCTAACCGCTCGGCCACCTGGCCGGCATAAGTTAAATATATTTAGCGATATATATACTTTTTATATAAATAAGCAAATATATTTGCTGTCGAGAAAGGCAAAATGTAATCCTCCAACTTGGTAAAAAGTTGAAGGCAGGGTTGGGGTTTTGGACAGGACACATCGGTTTTACTGTCTTAAACTGGGAAAAACTGTTCTAAACTGGGTAAAACTGTTCTAAACTGGGTAAAACTGTCCTAAACTGGGTAAAACTGTCTTAAAGTGTCCAAAACCTTCAACTTTGGTAAAAGGTAAAAATTCTATTGGTGTAACCATTGTACACGTAATAGTTACATTTATCAATAAATATTTTATATTTTTTATACAATTTACTATAACTTATTAAAAGAAAATAATATAATAGGAAAAGGTTTATAGTTTTTGAAGTTCCACAATTCATTGAACAACAAAAGTGAATACCTAATCCTTTAAATATAAATATGCTTTTAATACTGATAAATAATATTTTTGCATAAGGATAAATATGGCAATATTAAAATATAATAATTTTTCTTAAAAAAAATACTAAATTTGTTCAAAAATTAACCTTTTATTTTTATTACAATATTTTTTTTAAAAAATTTTATAATTTCTGCATCACAGGATAATAAAAAATACATCTATTAAAAAATTTTTTTTTTTAAATATAACTATATTAGTTTAAATTGAAAATACAAAATAACTGAAAAATGTATTAACAGTTTTGAAGGGCATAACATCAGTTTCAGTTACTGACACTGGTGATGTATCACCACTATGGTAAAAGAATTGAACATGAATGAAATAAAAGTATTCTTGAATAGTACTATAGATAAATAAACCTGTTTATGACGAACCAAGCACTTAGTCCCTAATATTTTAACCTGTATCCTGGCAAGGCCAACTTCAGTTATGTACTATTGAATGACAGGACCAATTGAACTTGATTACTGATTAATCTTCCTTTGTTTAAATTGAAGAGTCAAACAATATTAATAAAACTTTATACTTTTAAAAACGAATATTCTCTTCTAGTATATTTAATTATCAATATGTTATTAGTTCTATGTTTATTTTACCTCTTAAATATTGTTCAGATAAAATTGTGACATAATTTGAGTAAAGGGGTTTTGGACAGTTTTAGACTTAGGGGTTTTGGACAGGACGGTTTAAACCATGGATTAATCCATTCTGTC
Source organism: Parasteatoda tepidariorum (assembly GCF_043381705.1). Lineage (NCBI taxonomy): Eukaryota > Metazoa > Arthropoda > Arachnida > Araneae > Theridiidae > Parasteatoda > Parasteatoda tepidariorum. The sequence continues at coordinate 4,669,860 of NC_092204.1, forward strand.
CTAAACCTTGCTAACCCTGGTTTGAATAAATTTAATATTTAATTACCCCCGATGGGTGACATGGCGACATTGTCACAGAACTTTACAGAGTTCTTGCAAAAAAAATTTCCATTTTGTGAAGTAAAAAGTTTTGCTTTGCCTTTCTGCAGAAATTTGCATTTAGATTTTGAATTGTGCATTTAAATAATCACTTTTTGAAGTGTTCCATTTATGCTGATATCATAAATCCATTTTGATCGTATTTTCTGCTCTTATTGATATTAATTTTCCCATGGGTTTTAGTTATCCCGATATATTTCAGGCGATATAAGAAATTTGAATTACGCATTTGATAATTTACTTTTTAAAGCAATGATTCTATCGATTTTTTTGGCAGTCATTGCTTTTGACTTCCACATAATTTTTACAGCACGATATTTTTTATTTATTGCAGCAATCAAATCTTAGAGCGAAAAGTGCATTTGAATAACTCTTTTCTGAAAGGTCTGATTAACGTGATTTTGTCGTCTATCTGTTTTTTGGTAATTACTGCTATAGATTTCACGATATTTAATTATTTTTTTGATGTGATGATGATTTGCAAAATGAGTTAAAGGAAATAATTAGTGCGTCCCCCCCCACAAAGTTTGAGAATATTGCCCATAATATTAGATTCAAAAAAATATTATATAGTCAATAAGAAAATTACATTGTTTTTTGGTTTTCGGAAACACAGCGTATTTGTTACCTTAAATTAGTAGCTTACATTGTTATTACTGAAAGTATCTTGCAGAAAATACTAGTGCTGAGAGAGTTTTATCTCAGAAATCCCGAAAAAATTCTGCCACTTAGACTTAACTACTTGAATATTTAACTAGAAATAAATTAATTAGATAGATTAAGAATTATTTTTATTAGTAATCAGTTCTATATGAGGTTACTAAAAATTAGTGGTTAAATCCAAGATTTTAACTTTTTCTCTTTTTCAGGGAGGCTCTGCTTATGGTCGAGATGCAATTATTTTTTTGATTGACGCGACATGGGAAATGTTTGAAGAAAATGAAGGAGAAACTCCCTTTCAATTGAGCTTAAAGGTATTTTATATTATTTTTGAATATTGTATATTATTCTTTTAATTAACTTTTGTAAAGAAAAGTAGAAGGAATTGATTAAGGTTACATATTTTTGTAAATGGAGTAAAATTTGAAATAAGATAGTTGTTCTGGCAATTCATTAAGTGTGCTTTTAGTGCAATTTATAGTGCTTTCCAAACCGGTTTATGGGTTTGTCCTCACTGTTGCCAACTGCATTGCAAAACTCCCCCTCATTTGTCACTCAGACTAATGATACACTTTTTAATTCAGTATTTAAACTTCAGAAGTTAAAATCCTCAATTTAAAACTTGCACTCAGCTGGGACAAAGATGACTGATCCGGGATAACCAAGAGCCCAGTTGGTCTAAAGAATTTTTGCTTAGGGCAATTTTCAATTTTCAATGCATTCGGGTGGAGTTTTTAATACGCTTGCATAGTATTAATTTCCAGTGGAATATATTAGTTTTTTGTTTACTCAGACTCTTTGTATATGCTGTTTATATGTTGTATAATTACTTTATTCTAGATGGTTTTAACTATTTTAGAGTATTTTTACTTTTTTGCTTTTAAAGCACTTAACCTAAAAAACCCATCAATGTAGAATGTGGAGCTTCAGCCGAGCAGTGGCCCTTTAAAAAAAATCAGTGTACATTCTACAGTGCAAATGTGCACTGGGGAGTGGCACTCTGGGACTTGACCTTTAAAAAAACGTGCATGTAAGTTACAGCCAGCAGTGGCGTTTAACATCATCAGTGGCATTTAGAAACATCAATGTTGGGTAAATTGGGCAAATGGAAACTTTGCTTCATTTAATTATTGAAAATAAGCCGGTTTCCAAACAGTTATTATTATTATTATTTTTTTTTTGAGCTAAAGAAATGAAGCTTCAAATGAAAAAAACAATGTAATTACAAGGGTTGCCAGGTTATTGTCTCCCTTACAATAGAAAAATAACCGTAAATCCATTTTTTTACTGCTCGAAAAGAGCACCTTGAAATAGATATTTAAGTTATGTTGTTTTTTTTCAATTTTAATATTAGGGTACGATATTTTCTGTTTGCCAATTAAAGATTTAAATGGTCTTGCGTTGAAGCAGAATTTTAGAAAACTGCTTTTTGAAAATTTTTTCTTTTGCTATTAGGACAAAAATGCCAAAAAATCGTAACTTTGAATTTTTCTGTCGCTTGCATTGGCTTTTCAATTGCAAAACAGAATATGTGTAATAAGAGTAACCACAGATTCGCTCATTAAGTATGTATTAAAAGTTAAGAATTACTTTGTGTGGTTGATTTCATGCTATTTAACCAATAAATTTAAAAAATATTATGAAAAAAAGTAATTCTCGAAATTTGAACATAAAATTCAGGAAAACATAAAGAAGTTGTGTAAAACACCATCATGAACATTTATCCAGACACCAAAACACAAAATCTATGATCTTTTTTTCTTTTAAGAATTTTCTTTAGAGGAATAGAATACCCGTGGCAGAATCACCGCGATATTGTTGCAGAACGTTACAGAGTTCTTGCAGAAGGATTTTTCTTTTGAAAGTAAAAAACAATATACTTATCTTTTCTACAGAAATTTACACGTAACATTTGAATCATGCTTTTAGATAATTGCATTTTCGTCAGTTGTTGATATTGATTTTCTCGTGGTTTTTAAATATCCCAAAGTATTTTAGACAAAATGGAAACAATTTGAATCATGCATTTGAGTATTTACTTTTTAAGGCAATAATTCTATTGAATTTTTGGCAGTTGTTGCTATTGATTTTTCCGTTTTTAAATCAGTTTTTTTTTTATATGATATTATTTATTACAACAATATGATCTCGAAATGAAAGATGTGTTTGAGGAGACCGATTCGCATGATTTCGGCATCGATTTTTTACCCACCAATTACTACTACAGATTTCATGATTTTTATTATTTCTTTTATTTTGATGATTATTTACAAATGCAAAGAAGGAAATAATTTGTGCATCCTCCCCTCAACAAATTGCGAGAATATCACCCGTAATATTAAAATAAAATATTATTACATGTTCAATTAAAAAAAATATATATGTTTTTTTTTTAAACACACTGCTTCTCTCATTTTAAATTAGTAACATTTAAGTTTGTTATTATTAAAAGTATCTTGCTGGAAGATATTAGTGCTAGAGAGTTTAGTCGCTGATAACTCGAAAAATTTCTGCCATGAGGAAAAGAATTAAGTTTTTCTAAGCGATAATGCAAATTTTTCAGAAAATATAAACTGCCAATTTTTGTGCAGTATGATTTTTATTTTAAATAAATGTATTGAATTTGGATGAAATAGCTCAGTGAGTAAATATGTTTGGTTCTTTTGCCCTTTCTAAACAGCAAGTTTGATTGTGTTTCAGTCAAAAATCTTGATTTTTTTAAAAATTATTTTATATTGTATCCATTTTTCAATTCCTACTATTGGTTCACACTCTCCCTATATCTTGTTCAAATTTTTAATCGTTAATAAAATACTTTTTAGTCATCTCCACTCAAGTTCAAATACATTTCTTTTAAACTTGTAGTGGATGACAATTAATGTTAATACAGTTTTTTCAAATATCAACTTATTCATTAAATGTAATTAATTAATATTAGTTTTATATGGGAGAAAAATTTTTAATTATTTAATAAAAAGTAAGTAAAATTAAAAAAAATTCTTTGTTGACTTAAGTAGGAATTGATTTTAATTTTTTTTATTGTTATTTGTTTATCTGTAGTTTTAATTTATGCTTTCTATTAATTTCGTTATCCTAACATAAATATATTTTTACTTTGTTTAGTGTGCTCGTACTACCTTAACTAACAAAATCATCTCTAGTCGTAAAGATATCATTGGTGTTGTTTTGTTTGGAACAGTGAGTATTTTATCTGATTATTTAAGATAAGAAAAAAATTACAAAAGTTGAAACTTTTTTCTCCAACAAACTGTATATCGATATTTGATGTAAATACAGGTTTGAAAAATTATGTGAACACTGCTATATTTTTTTATAAAGAATATTTAATGAGTGAATTTTAAGAATATCCATGAATGTTTGTTGTTGTCTATTATTATGCTCTATTGTTATATTTGGTTATAAATATTTTTTTAGGATAAATCAAAAAACTCTAGAAACAACACAGATTTTAAACACATTTATGTGTTTCATGATTTGACTGAACCAGGTGCTGATAGAGTTTTGGAAACGGAAGAGTTGATGACAAGTAATTTTTTAAATAGATTTTGTTTATATATACAGTCAAACCCCGTTAACACGAAATCGTCGGGACCACCGAAATTTTTCGTGTTAACCGAATTTCGTGTTAACCGTTTAGGTAGTGGCGGCATCTAGTCAACAATTATTGAACTACTAAACAATTACTTATATATTACAGTTCTTAAAAGTTACTAATGAAGACATATTGTAAATTTAAGTGAATTTAACATAAAATTAAAAATACTAAAAACAATGAACATTTAAAAATAACTTGAAATTTGGAGAAGAAATAATGAAGTGAATTGAACGCCAAATTACGAATTTATTTATCCGTTACGGAATCAAGGTTGAAAAAAGTCAGTTATTGACTTCTGTTTTAATTTCTTAAGATAACACTTATTAATAAAGTCATTTATATGTTCTAAGTTATCTAATGCATCCATAGCATTTTCTTGTTGCATGAGGAAACGATTAATTACTTTCATTGCACATGTCGCCTCATTTAAAGTAACTGGATTTTCTTGTTCAATATCGGACTCTTCATCAGTTGTATCCATGTCGACATCATCATTTTTCGCCGATAGTTCAGCGATTATGTCTTGATCGGTGGTTATATCCGATGTTAGCAAATCTTCGTCTATAGTGGTGTAGTCTTTGAACAAAGGGGCTGATAGAATCCCGCGTTTTTCCGCTTCTTCGATCAAATTAGTCAACGTTTCTGGTTCTGCTTCACTTATTTCTTGAAGATTCATTTCTTTTCCATCTGTGAACCCACCGCACTTGAAACTGTTTATAATTGTTTCAGAAGAAACATTGTTCCAAGCACATTTTAAGTATCTCATTGCGTCTAATAGATTTACAGAAAATGTAATTTTATTATCAAAGCAATGGATCATCTTGCGTACCATTTCTTTTCTGTATTGCACCTTCAAGCTATGAATGATACCTTGATCGCACGGCTGAAGTTTTGCTGTGGTGTTAGGAGGTAAAAAAACACATTTAATCGCTTTTAGTCCGTGAATATCATTATGAGCACTACAATTGTCAAGCATCAAACAAATATTTCTTTTTTCCCGAAATAGTTTCCTGTCCAAGTCTGTTAACCATTTCTTAAAAAGCATTTTATTCATCCAGGCTTTCTTATTTGAAGCATATACAACGGGTAAAGTTTTTAAGTTCTTAAAACAACGTGGGTTCGCTGATTTACCTACGACAAACAAGGGCAATTTTTCGGTCCCATCCATATTACAAGCGACCAAAACAGTAATTCTCTCTTTAGAGCATTTTCCGCNTATATATATATACCCAGTAGCAGAAAGTGCCTAAAACTGTGACGTACTTCGCAGAACAAACAAAGTCCTGCAGAACAATTTGTATCTTGAATGACTGACAGCATTTTCATGCAAAACGCGACCACTTGCCTCCGGTAGTGTTGCAGAACAATCCTCAACCCTAATCTCATACATTCTTCTGTAGACCTGAAGGTTTAAAATCTTCCCCTCATAATTTTGCAGAACATTTCCTCCCCCCTCAGTCAGAAAGTATGTTTCAAGGAGTTTCTCTGCCAGATTTGCCTGCTAGCTCCAAAAGACTACGCTCTGTCTTAAATAATTCTGAGCTTTCCATATTTTCTTCAGATGCAATGCAAATGATAATCTGCATTAATTCCACGTTGGAGCAGTATAAAATATATTTTGAAAAAGTGGAAAACATTGATATTGTCATTAAACGAATGAAAATTCTCTTTCTCTGATCACTTGCCCAGGAATGATGTTGCTTTAGAAGAAGAACATTTGACACCCTGCACAAATTACAGCTCAGTAATCTATCTTTGCCATTCTGAGGAAGAAGTTAATGAATTAGCTTTTGGCTGTAACATTTTTATAAAATGAGTGTATCAGTTTTTAGCAGACATCAGGAGAAATCGATCACCATTTTTATGAATAGAGTTTCTAAAGCAAGCGGTAAAAAAAATTCAATTCAAAGATTTCCAATTTCATAAAGTTTTACTTTTATATTTTTCATTCCCATTTCAGAAGCAATTTGTGAATTGTGGGGATCCACGATTGACAGAATTGTTTCTAAAACACCAAATGCTTTTGATGGAGATGAAGTTGTTGGAATAACAGACTATCGAATGTTTGTGTGTGCAAATGGTGCACCATCTGGGCACTTGTCCCTTCGAAAGAGTTTTAAGGCAACCCTTATTTTAATGTTCGGACCTTCTTATAATAGGCATTTTATTAATAATTCATCATCATCATCGTCATTAACAAAATTTTGTACTTCAAAAGTGATTGAAAAAGTAACAATTCAAGAATGTTTACCTTGGTTTAAAAAAGAATGTAGTGTATCTGAGTATGATCCTGTATTTTAATAAGTGAAAATGTAGTATTTTAATGTAATGTGTTGACTTTTTTTCACATTTGAAATGCTTGCAGAACATTTGAAAATATTCTGCTTATGGGTATGTATATATATATGTAACACAATAAAGAGAAAAAGGATGAAAAAAAAGGAAAGAAGTTAAGAAAAATAATAGTTTTTTTAAAAAAAAAAATTTTTAAATATTTTTTTAAAAATATTTTATTTTATTTTTGTAATTTTTCTTTTCATAAATCTTTATATTTTCCATGTTTTCTCTATATTTTTAACTTAACTCAATCAAAAATATAAAGACAAAACACATTGATGTAAAATATCAATTTATTAGAAATGTGCTAGAACAAAATTTATTCAAATTTAAACATATTAGTAGTAAAGACAACTTAGCTGACTTTCTCGTGAAACTGTTAAGTGAAGAAATTTCCTTTTTTTTAAAAATCATCTTTACAAAGTATTTATACTTCTTATTATGACTATAACTGTGTATATAGCTAGGGATGTGACTGATATTCGATACTCTGCCTATTCTGACCTTTTGCCAAATATTTGGCAAAGTATTTTTCAATAAATTTCTATTTCCTTTTGAATAGTCTAAAGAATGATTTGAAATTGTATTTTTTACTATACATTACACATATTAAGTTTTTACTCGTACTAACAAGGGAAACTAGGGAAGTGTGACTCGCCAATTTTGAAATAAACTAGTGGAATGTATGCATTATGAGGAAAACTAGTGGGATGTATGCCTTATGAGGAAAACTAGTGGGATGTATGCCTTATGAGGAATAATTTTAGGGGACAACATTCGTTTTGGCTCATAGAAGGTCCTATGAGAGATAAAAAAATAATTCAATATGTAGAAAAATCGGTATTTTATGTTAACTAATATGCTATGTTACGTAAATTTGAAAAATTAGATTTTTTTAATTTCAAATTTCCCACCGAAAAAACTGGAAAATATTTTTAAAAATGCAATTTAATTTTATGCAATCACATAAATTATTCCAGATTTTTTTGCAAGATCTAACAATATGAAAAAAATTAATTTTTTATAAATCACATTTTTGGATGTTACATAACCTATACTCACAAAAAATTCCAACAGTTTGGGAAAATGCGTTACAAGTTATAATTGTTCAGATGGTCATATAAAAGTTTTTTTTGTGCTATGGCATTTTTACCTCCGTATCCAATTACAAACAATAAAATACTTTTTTGAAAGTTTTTTTTTACTAAAATTAGAATAATCGCTTAAAAGCATTTTAGTTTCTTTAGGTTTAAGAATTAGAAGCAAATTTTACTTTGGTTTTGATCTAGCTTTTTCTTCTTTTTTTTTAAAAAAAACTTTCATTTTTAACAATGCTTTTATTATTACACGACAGTTATGAGGGCTTCTATTAGACTTTATTCCTTCTTACTTCTTTTCTTCTTCTTGAAAATACAGCAATTCAATACCTCAGTTATTCAGCTTTAAAATGTTCTTTAAAAAATTAATATCAATTTAATTTTTACTGTTTCGCTTTTGTATATAATCTTTTGTTCTTATGGGCAATTTAATGATAGTGCAACATTTTCAAAAGTGTTTCTTATGGATTATATTTCTTTTATCATTTTATGGATTCTTTTCCCCCCTCCCAGAAAATATTACAGTAGGGAACCGATTATCGGGAACAGTCGTGACCATCGCTATTCTGGATCGCTACAAAAAGCCGTTTTTTTATTGTTAAACCCAACTAAAAAAAAAAAACAATTTGGAAATAATCTTAAAAATAAGAAAAAACGATGAAGTAATACACTAATGATTATTTCCCAAAGGATGGTAAGATAAACATCTTTAAAAAAAGAAAGAAAAATTGTAAAATCTTATGAGGAAAAAAATTTAATTTTTTAAAAAATGGCGAAAAAATTTATCAAATTTTGTTCTGGCTTTTTGGTTTTCCGGTTTTTTGATTTCCGGATAACTGGTTCTGTACTGTACTTTTTAACATTAATTTTTTAATGAGGATTTTTTTTCAACTTTAAAACTTAATTTTTTTTTATTAGTTAGTCAATTTTTGTTTATTTTAAACACTTCCAATAGATAACTATTAAAGTTTTTTCCCCTTTTCCCCATGCCAATAAAATAGCTAAGTTTTTGGGTACAATAGACTGCTAGTCTATGTGTCTTCCTTCTCTGCGCTGCCTGTACCTCTAAATCTAATCTAAAATAGCTAAGTTTTGATTAATTTTTAATTATGACTAAATATTAGAGGGACCAGAAAGTAATGTCATTTCAGTGCATTTGATATTTGTTTTCAAGATTTTGTTTTTAATCAATAATGTATTCACCCTCGTTATCAACAACCTTTCAATGGCGGATCTAAGAAAATGAATTGGTTTTAAGAGTAATGAATATTTAATGCACCAAAATCAAATTACTTCCGATCTCTCTAATACTTATTAATGATATTTTAATATATTCCGTGGCTTTTCAGCTGCAGAATATTCGGTATTGGGCCAATTTTTTGTTGTTGTCCAAAAGGTTGGGTATGTGGCCTATTTACTATTCGTTACATCCCTATATATAACTAATATATGTGCTAGTTAGATTATAATCATCACATATTTGAAACTAACATACCTTATTCGAAACATTTATCTTTAATTTAACACAATGTTTTTTTTATTTTATTTTCTTTATAGTGGATTGTCAAAACTTCACTGATAAATTTGGCCATTCCTATGATTTTTCTTTAGCTGATGCATTGTGGGTGTGTAGCATAATGTTTGCTAACTGGTAATCATATTTTAATTTATTATTTATGTATGAATTTATTTATTGATTCTTGAAATATTTCTAATTTTCTCGTTTGTTTTCAACACCATTCCTAAAAGGGAAATTGGAAGTCGTTATGGAGAAATCTTCAGAGGAAGGCATTGGCCCACAAATTGGGATGTCTGGCCAACTATGATGATGATGTTTTATACAGAAAAATTTGTATTTTACACTATTAATACTGTACATAGGAGGGAAGAAGTGCTACTCTTCAAGGCAGATTCTCGTCTTATTAAAAATATAATACTTTATAATTTTGGTTTTGCATATTTGTAAATTTTGCTAGTTTCTGTGGAATAAGGCTTTTCTGTAAGAATTATATCCAAAGGAAGGTCGAGAATGAATTTAAGCTTCAGTTGGTCTGATATTCAATGCCAATTTTATCTTAAAAATATATATAATATTTTTCATTATTGCAGTTTTGCCTTTTTGAAAATTTTGCTAGTTACTTGGAATGAGTCTTTTCTGTAAGAATTATATCCAAATGAAAGTTGGGAATGAATTTAAACTTAGGAGTTGGCATAATAATTATTAAACATTTGGTTTTCAATAATATTGTGGAAGTGATAAAAGAAATCACCTAGAAGCCTAAATTACCATAAATGAAGAAAAGGAGGTGAAGTATGAAAAAAAGTCAGCCTGTCTGAAAAAAAAACTTTAGCATAAAAAACTTTAATAACAAAAAATAGAGATTTAAAACTGAGTGAAGATAATATTAAAAAGAATAATGACTGACAATAAAAATCAAAAGCTTTATAAAATAAAACTAAAAACGATGTAGAAAATATATAATTTGTTTTTATAATGTTGGAGGGTTGCAAAGTTCAAATAAGTGTATTTAGAGAGAACATGCCATTAAAAATTACCTCTCTTTCTTTGCTCAGTTGTATATGAATGTATTTCATGTTTTCACCATATACTTTGCTTTGCTTAAAATATATTTTTTTTTATTTTTGGTGCTCATTCAAAGTATTAAGTTTTGATTAATGCTGTGATTTTAACTATGTTATTGTTTTTAAATGTTAGTTAGTATATATCAATATTAAATAAAGACTTAAAATAATTTATTTTTTCATTGATGCGTTCCGATTTATTCTTATTTACTCTTCATTGGGTAACTAATTGGGAAATAACCCACTTCCCGGTTTTTAAAATTTTATTATGTTGAGCTTGAACAAAAATAACCATGATTTTATTTATTTAGTGTATAGTTTGAAGTTAATTTTAAAAATTTTAGTAAGAAATGTTTATTTTATCTTTATTATTGCTTTTAAATAGTTTTAGTAGTTTTAGTAATAGTATAGATAGTAGTAAATAGTATAGATAGTAAATAGTATAGATAGTATTTATCAAACTTAAAGAAAGAGCTTAAAATAATTTATTTTTTCATTGATGTATTCTGATCTATTCTGATTATCTCTTCATTGGGTAACTAATAGAGAATCTATATACAATCAGACCTCAATATAAGGTCATCCGCATATAAGGCCACTTTTCCAAAGTCTCGGTTCACTGAATAGGAATTCTTTGCTACAGATTATCGGATATATGGTCAAGTTTTAAAAATCAATATCGCTTATAAGGTCATTTTTATCTGAGGCGAGGGAAGCTCTTTTCTAACAAAAGCCTATTTAACTTCCTTACAAGGCAATTACCCGTCTTGAGTTCTAAGAAAATGTTGCAGCCAATGAATAAGCTACAATTTCTGAAATTGTTTCTCAAGTTGTGGATAGTAATTACAATGGCAGTGATCCTGAGACTGTAGCTGTAACCCAACATTTATTGCATTGAAGGCTTCCTTCAATGCAATAAATGTCAAACGAAATTTTTTTTTCAAACCATGAACATTTCTGATTTTAATAGTCATTAAATTTCCTACTTATTTTAACGTTTTAAGATTGTCAAAGACAGGACTATCACAGACAAAGATGTTTACGCTGTTAAAGATGTTACGATGTTACGCCCCTATGATTGCTTCACAATTATTGTCGTTTAAAAAAATAAAAGTTATTGACTTAAATATTTAATTTATTGCTGATCGTTTTCGTTTGTATTCCCATTTTTAAAAAGTCATAATGTGTACTATTTATGTGCTTAGTTACGAACTACTAATGAATCAGTTAAAAAGTCACCCCACTTATAAGGTCACTTTTGCGATGTCTCTTAGGGTGACCTTATATCGAGGTCTGACTGTAATAGGGATTTCAGATTTGATTAAAGCCTTGTATATTTGAAATGATACTGCTAAATCGAATAAATATACACCATCAGTTTATTTGTGAAAATTAAATTAAGTGAATCAAAAGAAAATTTAGAATATTTTCTTTTCCATCCTCTTTAACAGTTGAAAAGACCTCATACAGTGATTCTTAACCTTTTTTTTTGTTGCAGCACATTTTTAACACTTTCAAAACTTGACAGAACACAAGGTAAAAAATAAGTTTAAAAAAAAAACAGTTGTTTATTTACCTATTAAACATTGTGTAAAATAGTTTATGATAATAATTTTGAATTTGTTTTAACTATTTTTAATTGCTAGCTTTTATTTCCTTTTAAAATTTAATATTCAGCTTTCTTTTTTGTTAATTTATGATTTTAATAGTCATTAAATTTCCTACTTATTTTAACGTTCTAAGATTGTCAAAGACAGGACTATCACAGACAAAGATGTTTACGCTGTTAAAGATGTTATGCCCCTACGATTGCTTCACAATTATTGTCGTTTCTAGGCGGAAAACATTTTTTCTACTAAAGTTAAAATTATTCACTTAACATCTATGTAATAAAAGAAATTCTGTTTGCTTACTCTTGTGCCTCCCACATCCAAATCTTATTATCTATTAGTATTATAAATATTTAGACCTATTGATAAGCAGAAGTAATTTTTCTAAGTATTTTTCTACTAAGTATTTTTCTAAGTAATTTTTCTACTATTCTCTTAGTTTTAAACTAAAAAGTGAATAAAAACGTAGTAATAGGAAAATAACTTTAAAGGAAAATAACTTTAAATTAGGGTTACAAAAATCTTTATACAAAAACAATTCCTTTATGACTTTCATTAGTTTTATGCTGATGACAACCAAAACAATATGGAAATAAATGAGGTGAAACTGGACACTACCTCGTGATTTTCAGGCCAATAAAAATGCACGAACAACAATGTAAAGCTGGTACACCATCATTAAACATACCCAAAACAAAATAAAAATTTCAACAAACTTAAGCTGGTAAGTTTAGTTGTAACAATTCAGCAGACAGCATTATTAAAAATTATTACTTTTTCACACTCATGTGTTCTCAATTTTGCTTGGCTGTTTTGTACGTTATTAACCGCAAGTCTTCTGTGATTGGCTATGTGTTATCATTTCACTATCATCTTACATTATATAAAGATAAATATATATGTGTTATATATAATATTACATATATATATACATACTTTTCTTTAATTTAAACTTTACTCACAATAAAAAAACATAATTTTTGCCATATCATATCTAAAATTTGGTGGCGCACTTTAAGAGGATGCCAACCGTGGAAGAAAATTTCCGTAGCAAATTCTCTTTCTCCTTTCTGACTAATTTAAAAATATAAAGTGTAGAAAAAGAGAGTTCAGACAAAACTAGAGTAAGCCACAAAGTTTCAAATACTAAAAAAATAAATAAATTTAAAATATAAAAATGAAAATAAATTAGGAGCTAATAATTTAGGATTACGCAATGGAGAAGTTCTCTTCTAATAATTTGTTTCCATTTTTTTCAATTTTTTCAATTTTGTTCATATTTTTTTCAGCAATTGAAACTTCATGACTTACTCTAGGTTTGCCTGAACTCACTTTTTCTTTCTTTTAAATTAATAATGAAGGAGAAAGTAAACTTTGGACTAAAATTTTCTTATGTGGTATGGCATGCTCTTAAGAATTTGGCAGCACACAGAAGTGCCGTGGCACAGTGGTTGAAAATCACTTCCTCATAATAACAAATGACAGATGCTGTGGGCCTTTTCTAGTTAAAGTCCTTGATCTTTTCATAATTTCTTTGCAACAATCAATCTAATCCTGTATTTCCTTTTCAGTAAGTACACTTTAGCACACAGAAGAATCCTACTTTTCACTTCTACTGATGATCCCCATGGTAGCAACCCTACTCTACAACTGCAGGCTCGTACAAAAGCTAAAGATTTACACGAGAGCAGCATTGACATTGACGTAATGCATATCAAAAGACAAAATACAATCTTTGATCCATCAAAGTTTTACAAGGTATCTGATAATTTTTCTTTCATTGCATCATTGGCAGTAGTTTTTAAAAAATGCTTAAAGGTGCTTATTTTTTATTTTAATTTTTTAAAAGTTCTTAAAGGTGCTTTTTTTGGAGAGGAGTTTGTAAGAAGTACTTAATCTCTCAAAATAAGATTTTTCTTTGCCGTGTTGATCGTCGTCATAAAGTTAAAAAAAAGCCATATTTTCACAATTTTTCCTGCAATATTTATTAGAAACTAGTTATTTTATCATAATTACGTAAAGTCTTTGAAAATATTTTTGCATTTTGTTGATTTTATGTGTATAAATGAAGAACTTTAAATAATAGGAAGGAATAATTTTTATTACTGCACAGATCCTAATTATAATTTTTTTTTTTTGATTAAAAATATTTTTTGAGTGCTTAAAAAGTGCTTATTCTTTGTTCAAAAGTCTAGCTCTGCACTCTGATTGAAGTGCTTAGAGAATTTTGAGATGAACCCCACTTTTTCTAAATGCAGGAAGATTTTTACCCATGATACTCTCCATGTAATGTAAATGCGGGTTAGTTCCATCCGAAAAGTCCTCCACAAAGGCGAATTTCTCCCAATACTTGATCCAGGAGTTACCATGTCTTCTGGATTAGGTTCAAAACTACAGAGTTGAACATTGATAGTAGTAAATCCAAAATTGGGCCAGCAGCTCAGCAACGGTTATTAAATAAAATATGAGCTAAAATATGGGAGGGATGTGGCAGCAATCTGAAAAATCTGGTCCCACTAGTTTAGTGGATAGCACTCACAAATTAAAACCTTTTAATGTTTGCTTGCACATTTCACTTTCTCTATAGAAATTTTAAAGCAAATCAGAAATATTCTGTAAAAAATTAGAAAACTCTTTTTTCAAAGATGATTCTATGCAAAAGTAATTTTTAATAATTATTTGATTCAGTAATAGTGAAAAGGATTTTAAATAGTAAGATATTCTAATCTTTTTACGGAATGAAAAACTATATAATTATGAATGAAAAATTGCATATTTTAAAGAAATCAGTCAAATAGTTTTATGGCATAAAAACTTTAAAATATGATCTTCTTATAATTGTACAATTCTTAAACCAATATTATTGTTTTAAATTTCTTTTTTTTTTAATTCCTACTATTAGTTCAGACACTCCCTTTATTTTGTTCAAATTTTCAATCGTTAATAAAATACTTTTTATTCATCCACTCAAATTCAAATACATTTTTTTCAAATTTGTAGTGGAAGACACTTGATGTTAATTCAGATTTTTTTCCAAATATTAATTCATTAATTAAATTAAATTCATTAATTTTAGTTTCATATGGTAGAAATTTTTTTTAATTATTTAATAAAAAGTAACTAAAATAAAATTTTTCTCTGTTGACCTAAATAGGAATTGACTTAAATTCTTTTTTATATTACTTGTTTTTGTTGGTTTTATTCATAAATTTTTTTTCATTAATAACATTTTAGGACATAGCTTTGACTGCTGAGGATGAAGAATATAAATTTCCTGATGCTTCTGATAAGTTTGATGATTTGTTAACAAGGTGAATCATGCTTCTTAATCAACTCATTTTGTGAAACATAAATTTCTGAATATATAATTACTGTTGAATGGGTTTCAATCTGTCTTTTTTTGTGAAGAAAAAAAAATCTAAAACCATATCTTATAACGGGTTTTAAAATTATGAATTACAAGCATCATTAAATCCATTTTTTTAAAGAAAAGGTTTTGTAAAAATTCAAATTCATTTGGACAATAATTATTAACTTTTCCACAGTTAACAAGCTTACTGCGCTTCCTTTGCCTTACTATACTGCTGAGACTTGAATCTTCTTCATTTAGAAAACTTCTTCATTTACTTATCTAAAGATAAGCTCTCCTGCTTTGCTCAGATGATGACATCTTGAATTTTTGCTGTGCCTCAGCATGATCCATCTTGTAGGTCATTGATTAATACTAAATATAATACATAGTACAAAAAAATATTTATCTTTTATTTCAGGCTTATTTGAGCTAATTGAGTAAAAAACTATATTTGAATAATTATGCTATTAATTCTTGGAATAAGGAATAAAAGTTGAAAATGCCTAAAAGCTTCTGCATTTTCTGTAATTTTTTTATAAGTTTTCTGTATTTTTTTTAAACAAAAATGTTTTTTCAGGTTTTATTTTTTAAATTTAAGTTTGAAGTTGTTAACAAACTCTGCTGTATGTAGGGTAGGCTAGTGTTTTAACAGCTTTATCTGATTTTAATCACAGTAAAGATAATTAGTTATTTTAAATATGAAACAAATATAAATAAATGTACAGATGAGGTTAAAAGTGATCAATCTTTTATGTAAATTATTTTGACATTAAGCCCCTTTTTGTTTTTGACAATTACAGTCAAAACTTCTAAATTTTGTGTAGAAAATCATAATCTATTATAAATATTAAATAATTATGAATGAAAATATGTAAAGTTGTAATTAATCTAGTTTGTTAAATTTAAAAAAAAAAAAATAACACTCCAAAGTTAACATTGATTAGGAAATTTGTTCGACAAACTGTACTAATCATTGAAGATAACTTAAACACCTGAATTGATTGATTTAAAAAAAAGGCACTAATTTGATCTTTTATAAATATTAAATAATTATAAATTAAAATATGTAAAGTTGCAATTTACCTAGTTTGTTATTTTTTTTAAAAAAATAGCTCACTTAAATTGACATTGATTAGAAAGTTTGTTCTACAAACTGTACTAATTATTGAAGATAATTTAAACACTTGAATTGATTGATTTAAAAAAAAAGGTAATAATTTGATTTTAACTCATTGATTATTTAACATTATTGATATTTTAACATTTGATTTTAATATTCATATTTTTGTACGTTATCAGGGAATATATATTATAATCATGATTTATGGATAATGTCTATGTACGTATAAGTATTAAATACAAATATTGAGAATCAAAAAGTATTTCTCAATTGAGATCAGACAATTATTGATGACCACTTTAGTTTTACTTGAGCTAAAATATCCGTCTAAATTGTGGAATTAAGGACTTAAAACCAATATTTAGAATAACAGTTAACATCTCACAGTTATTATCTGCAATATGAAATGAATAGTTATAATATATCAAATAATAATGATATTAAGGTATAAATAGTACCATGTTTTTTTGAAGGAAAAAAAAACAGTTAATTGGAAAAATTTTGGCTATATTTTTTATAAATAATGTTTAATATGAATCAAATTTTTATAATGCAATTATGCACTGACTTTTAATAAAACCTCTCCACTGACAAAAAAGAAACTTTTCCTAGTTTTTGACAATTCTTATCAAAAATTTGGCAAAAATTGTCAAAAACTTGAGTAAGTTTCTTTTTTGTCAGTGGAGAGGTTTTATTAAGTTATGGTCTTTCGTATTAAGGTCTTTGGTTTTTTGTAATTGGTCTTTTATATTAAGTTTTGATTTCAAAAGTTTTTGATGTGCAGTGTCAAAAACCAGTTTTTGATGTCAAGAAAATTAGCCGTACTTACTAAACTGTTAAATTAAAATTAATTGTTCAAAATACTTAACAATTATTTCTTTATTTTATTTCATCCTATCAGAGTGCGATGTAAAGATCACAGAAAGAGGCCAATGGGAAGCTTGCATTTTACTCTTGGTAGTGATGTAAAAATCGCCTTTAAAATGTACAAACTTGTGGCTCCTACTTCTAAATCTGTTCCAGTAAAATTGGCCAAAGAAACTAATGCTGAGCTTGTCTCTGTTACAAATACATTCCTAGGTGTAAGTTTTTATTATTTTTGTTTATTTCAGAAGATAGATTTTAAATATGATGTTTTATGTTGATGATTATTGTAAACTCTCAAAATATTTATTCCTCCATTTCATTGTATGTTTTTTAAAATATTAATTTGTTTTTAATAACTAATTTGTTTAACATCTGTTAAACGTAACATTCACTAAACCAAACTAATTTGAGGTGTGGTCTTTTGTATTGACTGCATTTATTTTATTTATACCTGGCATATTACTTTGTTTTTGTTAGATGTATTTAAAATAGTCCCACATTCAAACAGCTTTAAGTCTAGTTAATTGGTAGTAAGATTCTCATAAGCTTTGCACTAGTTAAGGTGACGTATTTTGTTCATGATGCTGTATTGGCTAAATGATAATATAATTCAATAAAAGAAGTGACAAACAAAATCAATTTGGTTTGATAAAGCCTAATAACTGTAATATTTTTCTTAAAAATACAACTTTTTAATCTGTATTATTTAGCACTTAAATATTTTTATTTACATTCATTTATAGCACATTCAAGTGCTTTATTCAATGTTACATTTCAAAATCAATATTCTGTATTACAAAAATTCTGTATAAATCCCCTTAATATTGACCCATAATATTCAAATTGAGCCATGTATTATATAAACCAGTACTTGTATACCCTACCAGAGGAAATAATTATAGGCGTATTAGGGGGCCTACACTATGGCACTATAGGTTACTATGCATGTATTTAATAATAGTGTGTTGAATAGCGTGTGAAATGAAGAAATTTGATGTCAATATTCTGATTATTGATTCTGATATATTTTTGATTATTTTACAATTTAAAATAATCAAAAATATAATAATAAAAAGATGTTGCACTCTAATTGCTTTCCTTGAAGTGGTCATGAAATTATTAATGATTTTAGTCTGCTTTTTAGGATACTGGTGAAATTTTATTACTATCAGATTTAAAGAAATATCAAGAATATGGTGGAAGGAAAATTTACATGTCTGATGACGAGGTGAAGCAGATTCGCTATTTTGATGATCCAGGTGAATTAATTTACTCATTTAACAATAACAGCTGTCAAAATGATTGCCTTAAAGTACATTTTTTTTTCAATTTCTACTATTAGTTCAAAAATCTCACTATATCTTGTTCAAATTTTCAATCATTATTAAATACATTTTATTCATCCATTTAAGTTCAAATACATTGCTATACTTCGTTTCACCTTAAGTTGGCTCTGAAGAGAAAGGCAGGTAGACCGGATTGCAGCCGTTGTCATGGAAACTGTGTTGCTCTAAGATAGTTGGGGGCATGAGGTAGCAAAAACAGAGAGAAAGTGGCTAATATTGGCATTAAAGAAAGCAAAGCGCCGATTTAAATATGTATTTTTTTTAACCAAGAATCTTACTAAGATTTTGAGCAAAATACAGAAAAGAACAAGATTTTTTTAGAGCATTTATAATAATGATTGATTTGAGATATTAATTGTAAGCTGATTTCTTATTATATTTTTCTAACAATAGATGTTCCTNTTGGGGGCATGAGGTAGCAAAAACAGAGAGAAAGTGGCTAATATTGGCATTAAAGAAAGCAAAGCGCCGATTTAAATATGTATTTTTTTTAACCAAGAATCTTACTAAGATTTTGAGCAAAATACAGAAAAGAACAAGATTTTTTTAGAGCATATTTAATAATGATTGATTTGAGATATTAATTGTAAGCTGATTTCTTATTATATTTTATGATTTTTAAAAAAACAGATTTTTTTATTAATAATATTTAACTAAACAAAACTAATTTTAAGCAAAACAAAATTATATTTAAAAAGAAATTTTTTAAAATCAAATCTAAGTAAAAAAAAACAAAAAAGAACGCAGAGGCTCATAAATACTTTACTTTAGAAGCTTATTTTTGTATGCACCCTTTTTTTTTATATAGATTTATATTTTTGATTCATCCCACATTGGTGTTTTGTGGGGGAGGGAAAAGGTTTAAACATGATAAAACTTCTGAAACATGTTTCAAGATGCACATTTCTTATTATACAACATTTATTTATATTTGTACGCACATTTAAAGTGTAATTAATTCCAGAATAGCGAAGAACTACTTTTCAAAGACGTAGTATTACATTTCCTACCTTTCCCTGCAGTGCCAACTTAAGGTGAAACGAAGTATAGAATACTAACATTTATATAAAATCTATCATATTTGCTACCAACTTGACTAAGTGGAAGACAGTTAATGGACAATTAAGTCATTTAATAAAATTTTAGTAATATTATTGAAAATTTTTTGTACTTACTTAGAAAACAATTTTCATGCTTTAGGCTAATACAAGCAACTATTTTGTTCATTTTTTTCTGTTGCAACCCTGTTAACAGGCTCTAATTTTTGTTATCAGTGGTATATATTCAGTTAGGAAATAGCACCTCTTTTTCTATTAATGCAAATAAAAAAAAAATTATAAAATATTCCTAATTTAATGCACCTAGTAAAAATACTTCCTTTTGTTGTGTGATAATGTTTTTTTTTGTTTAATTCTATCTTTAGGTCTTTTACTAATGGGTTTTAAACCAAATTCTTGTTTGAAGAGTCATTATCATCTAAAACCCTCTGTTTTTGTGTACCCAGACGAAAAGGCCATCGAAGGAAGTACCCGCCTATCTCTTGCATTGATAATTCAATTGAATAAAAGAGGTTATGTTGCAATTTGCAGGTTGATTGCTCGACAAAATGAGTCTCCCAGATTTGTTGCCCTTTTACCTCAGGCAAGTTCTTTATTAACTTTTTTTGATAAATGGAAAATTAGAAGTTAAACAAACAGAATCTTTTAATGAAGTCAAAAAAATTAAATCTGAATCAACTTAATTGAGTCTTTGATTTATCAGATCAAATGAATTAAAATTTTGCCCTGTTCTTTAATCCATACCTGCCTAGTCTTCTGCTTTTTAGCGAAGACTCCAGTATTTTACGAATCTCCTGTTTACCCGTATATTCTCAAATGACTCCGTATGTATTAAAGAAATTTAAAAAAGAAAGGAATTTTGGCGATAAAATATTCGTTAATGGCAAAAATACTACTCCTATTCCTCAACAGATAGTGCTATTGCCAGTACTGCAGTATGTTGAGTGTTTATAGTGTAAGAAATTTATAAATAGTGATTTAAAAAAATCTTCTTTAGATTAAGATTTATTTACATATTTTTTACTTCGCTAAATGTAAGTGCTTATATTATTTCCAGTTTTGAATTTCTCTCTTTGTTTTACATGATTATGCATAATGTACCAAAATTCCTGATGCCTGATTATGCATGATGTATCCGTAGCCCAAAAAATGTCACAAGTAAAATCTCCGTTATTTTATTTCCCCAATGTTGGCTGGTATGTATATGGAAAATTAGAAGTTAGACAAACAGAATCTTCTAATCGAGTCAAATAAACTAAATCTAAAGCAACTCGTTCCAGTCTTTGATTTATGGAATCAAATGAACTAAAATTTTGCTCTATTCCTTAATCTGAAAATAAAATTAAATACCTTGATTAAATAATTTAAATCAGCATTATAGAAATCATTTTATAAATAAATTATGTTATAATAAATGAATTATTTTCGTTATTTGTTTAGTAGCTTCATTTTTTTAAAAGTTACATATAAAATTTTGAAAAACAACTCAGTTATCTAACTCAAATATTCAAATTAAAAATGTAATCTGTTTGTAATCTCATTACAAAATCATCAATTTCTCATGGAAAAATTAACTAGTTTAAATTAACAGAGGAAATTTCTCCCCAAATAAAAACTATTTGCATGCAATGATACAAAAATTGAAAAATAACTTCAGCTATTCAAATCTACAAAAGTCAATAATTTATTTTCTGTTATATTGCTAATTATTCAGCACTTTGAGAAAATTTGTTTAAATTTGCTAGTTCATTAGTGCTCATTGTTCTGATTGAACAATGAGCACTGATCACTTCAAATCTGAAACATAAATAATTCGCTTCAGTTATTTAAGTAATCAGTTCAGCACCCAAAGAAAAATAATTTGTTTAAAATTATATCAATAATTGTTATTCTGTTAGAATGGTATTGTTTCTAAAAAAATAAATAAATTTAAGTTTTAAAAATACAGTGAATTCTCTCCACTGCGATATCCAATACAACAATAACTCCCTTTATTACTATAATGTTCTGTGGTCCTGATGAACTTGCATATGAATTCATGTCATGCTCCTCTCAATAGTATGATATACTCTGAAGCAATAAACCCCTGTAAAATAATTTTTTTCTGAATTTCTCAATTTATTATTGGTTTTCAAATAATGTAGAAAATTTTATTTGATCATCTTTTGCTATTTTTTCCATCCTTTCTGACAAGAGAAGACTCACTGCTGACCACCCCAACATTATTAGAATTGCCTCCTTTAATCTTTTAAGAAGTCACATATGTAACATTCCTATCTGATTTCACTTCCCTTCATGTTAAAAGCTGATCATGAGTCAGAAATGACCACAAGCATCACATTAACACCTGAAAGAGAATTTTTTTCTGTAGAGAGTGGGTGGAGCACCATTCACAAACGAAAATCATTTTNTTTTTCCATCCTTTCTGACAAGAGAAGACTCACTGCTGACCACCCCAAGAGCTTCCATTTTTAAAATTGCCTCCTTTAATCTCTTAGGAAGTCACATATGTAACATTCCTATCTGATTTCATTTCCTTCATGTTAAAAGCTGATCATGAGTCACAAATGGCCACAAGCATCACATTAACACCTGAAAGAGAATTTTTTTCTGTAGAAAGTGGGTGGAGCTCCTTTCACTAACAAAAAACATTTTCGTACTTTGGCTTCAATGCATACTTTGTTGGTTGACTTGACAGTAAAAAGAAAATATAAATAAACAGACAAAAATATCAGATTATTTTCAATAAAAATTGTTTTCAGGCATGTTTACGATCATATTTTTTGAACTTATTTCAATTGTTTTTTTAATATTTAACCATAATTAGCACTCAGCAAATTAATTTTTTGCATAATATATAAATACATATATAGTTAATACATATATAACATTAAAATTAAAACAAAAATCTTATTGTGTCCCCAAAGTATGTAGGCCCTCGATATAACAATGTATCCCTCTACCGCAATATATTTATTTGGTCCACGAAAATTTCCGACATGAAGAATTATGTACGACATTTTACCATGTCTTTGTGGCAGCAACACTGGGATTTACAAATTGAGAACAAACTGCATACTATTAAATCCAGTTTAGAGCCTTGGTCTGTGTTGCAGCAGATGTCAAGCTCACCCACCTACGTATAGGACATACTCGGCTGACTCATCAACATTTGCTGTTTGGAGAACCGTCTCCTCGATGCGATACTCGTAACGTTTTACTTTCAATTCGTCATATTTTAATCACTTGCCCATGTTTTTACCAACATCGCCTTATCTTGTTTGGGAGCACTATTTTATGTATAAAAGATTTGTTAGATGAAAATCACCATCCTAACATCTTTACATTTTTACGCGCTATTGGAATTTTAAGTTGCATATAATTGTTTTATACCTTTTACCATTTTAGTAAATTTACCATGAAATTTCATTGATTTTAATGTATGTAACTTTACAACATTGTTTGAGAATTTTCAATATCTTATCTGATTTTATTCATGTGCTTTACTTTACCTTATAATCTGTTTTTAAAATCAAGTGTTTGGCGCAGTATGTCCTTTTTTTGGACTTTGTGCCACTAAACCCTACATTCAATTCAATTCAATTTGGTCCACAAAATATTGTTGTAGCAAGGTTTTACTGTACTAAAAGTTATTATTGAATATCCTCGTGTAAATTAAAAAATATTCTCTTTTTAAGCATTTTCTTGATTTATTTTTAGGAAGAGCAAACGGATGATCATGGCAATCAGATGGTCCCACCAGGATTTCATATTGTTTACCTTCCTTTCATGGAAGATATTCGTACCATTAAATGTGACACCAAGCACGCAGCACCTTCTGAGGGATTAGTTGAGAAATCTAAAGAAATTATTAAGAAGTTACAGTTTGCTTATCATCCAGAGTCTTTTGAGAATCCAGGTTATTAAATTAGTTTTAATATTAGTCATAGAGTAGTATGAAAATATCTTAATATTTTGATAGACTTCATTATTTAAATAATTTGATAGGCTTAATTAATTGATAGGCTTATTTAATTTTAATGTGCGATTTGCGCATTATAATTAAAAGTACAAAGCTTTTCACTTGTTTGAGAAAACAAAATGAAGTTTTGTAGACATGTATTTTACTTTATAACCCTCGTTGTACAGCCGACCCAACCTGGAGTTTACGACTACTAATGTGCAACTCCTGAATCTTGTAATTTTGAACTCAATCCAGAAGACAAGGGAACTCCTGGATCAAGTATTGCGAGAAATTTCCCTTTGTGGAGGACCTGTAGATGCAACTAACCAGCTTTTGTGTTACATGGAGAAGAAGACCACCAGAACTTCCCACTGTCAGACTGAAGGCAAGGGGACTCTAACCCATAATCCGTCTACCGCTGAGGATATTTCACGTCAGCACTGTGGTCGGTGCAAACCAGATGCAGAATTCGTATCGACCAGCTGTAGCTGGTCGATACCTCTGGGAGTAATGAATTGAAGATTGATCGTTCTCTGGTTCAGATCAAAATTACGATCTGTGGATGAATGAATGGATCCCTTCACAAAACTTTTTTAAAACGGAACCAGTGATATCTTAAATTCAGTATTTAAAACCTTATAATAAAAATTCCTGTTTAAAATTCATATTTTGAAAAGCCACTTTTTATTCTTCTTCCCAAAATAAGTTGATTTTTCATAAGTTTACAAAAAAAAAGTTGAACAGACTACTGTTTTTTTTTTGTGTGTGGTTGTTTCAATATCAGGGTCCCATTTTCTCAAAATTATGTGCTGAATTTCACAAAGAGTCTAAAATAACTTCTGAGAATATCTCTTTCAATATCTATGATTCCACGTGGCCGAGCAGTCAGCGTGTCTGACTGTGAAGCCAGTGGCTACAGGTTTGAATCACACTCAGGGCATGGATGTTTCCCTCTCTGTGTGTTGTTCTCTGCTGTGTGATGTATGAATGTTTACTGGGTAACGTTAAATGAGCAACACTTTTGGCTTCTTCTAAGGTGAAGAACAAAAATTCAGTGTTTCATATTCTTTAATATATGTTACTTTTATATGCACATATTTTACTAAGCTAGTAACCATCTTGCAGGTTTGCTTTTCTAGCCTCAAATTGTATTGTATTGGTTGTTACTATTATTATTATTATTTTTTTTTTGTGTGTATCAATGATAAGAAACTATTTTTTAATTTCAGTTCTTCAAAAGCATTGGAGAAACATAGAAGCACTTGCACTTAATCGGGATGCTCCTGATGAAATTATTGATTATACATGTGAGATTTCAATCATTTGATTATACATGTGCATATCATTGATGTATAGTGCACCAAAAAAGTGGACCACTCAGAATAACTTTTAATCTAATGATTGGATCTTCGCATTCTAGGACTCAATCTTAAGGGAGTTAACTCAAATATGCTAATTGATTAGTGCGGGCAATATTTTTAAGTTACGAAATGTGATTCGAAAACGTGCTTTCTTTGAATAAACATACTTTTTTCAATGGATTCGGATTTCGGACCCCCAAAATATAGGGTCCCAAAAGTTTGTCAAAAAAAATTTGAATTGTAAGGGAGGAAATTTTTTGCATCATATTGAAATTTGTAATTTAGCATGGTAAGTTACTGTGTTTAAAGGAAATCTGTCAACTAGTTCCTGAGTAATTTAATTTTTAAAAAGTTGTGTAGTAAAAATTCAATTTCTCAGGAACTATTCAACAGATTTCGGTTGAGTTTTGTCATTTAAAGTTATGCACTTTTAAATGATGAAAAAAAATTGTGTGCCTCTTCAATTTGCTTAAAAAGTTCCCGAGATGTAGCGAAATACGCTAAAAAATTAAATTAATATTAAGGGGTCCAAACTTTGGACCTCTCTCCTGACCAAACTATTGGGACCATATTTCCCAAATTATGGCTAACCACTATATTTTGGGGGTCAGAAAGCCGAATCTGTAGGGAAAAAAGGGTATGTTTATTCAGAGAAAGTACGTTTCTGTGTCTGGTTTCTTAACTTAGAATACTGTCTGCACTAATTGATTGGCAAATTTGAGGTCACCCCCTCAAACCATTAAGATTGAGTCCTAGAATGGGAAGATCCGATAATTAGATCAAAAGTTATTAAAGTTGGTTTGTTTATTTTTTTTTGTGCACTGTACAATTTTATGTCTAGAAATTTGATTTATTTTAGTCAATACTTTAAATTAAATGCTTAAAATTATTACTTTGACTGCTTATTTTTTATTTATTTTAAAAATCATTGTCTTAATGTAAGTGAAGAAAAGGATAAATAAGATAACATGCAATTTTTTTCTTTTACCCACTGGTATTTTAACAAATAGACACAATTGAAATTCCTTATCTAATTATGTGTAAAAACTGGTTTTGCTATGCGTAGAAGACTGCAAATTAAAATAATATTTTTCTGCACGTTAGTGGGTTAAGTGATTTTGAGTAATGAAAGAAAATGTAAATAAAACGTTATTTCTAAACTTCTTTTAATATTAGCCTTAAAAGCTTTTTCAAGTTTGTTTACCGAAATGACTTTCACACTTAACAGGCATGACACTTAACATTTCACACTTCTGGCTAATAGAATGCATCAGAACTTGAGGGTTTGCTACCAGAGGGCGGAGTTGTATTAAAAGATAGTAAATTTAAGAAAATATCTAAGAATAACTAAATATGCGCTCCTGGAAAGTCATGAAAAATCATGAATTCGGGTATTGAAAATAATTTGTCATGAAATGTTATGATTTTAACAATTTTTTTAAAAAAATCATGAAAAGTCATGGATTTAGGTTGCTGAAAAATCTAATTTTTAAAATAGAATTTACCACCCTCCCCCAATTTCATTGTTTTCCGAATATCTGAATTTGTAACAAAATCCCTACTCACAGTCATATTTTATTAAAGTAAAAAATATTTTTATCATGTTCTTTAAAATTTATGATCTTCTTTTAAAAAATGAAAGAAATAACATCACTTCTAGAGCGAATTATCTTTTAAACTTCTGTGATTTCAGAATTTTTGTTATTTATTATTTTATCAATTTAAAATTCTAGCTGAAGCAGGCCAGTCATTGGCGAATTTTCTTTATTCCGAAATGAGAACAGAAAAATCAGGAGTAATTCTTTCCTCGCCGATGAACAAGAAAAGTATCTTTAGAATATAATTCTGCAGAAAAAATTAAATTTTTGCTTTTGCCATTTTTTCAGCTATTTTATTGCTTTAACTCTTTCTTTGCTTTGTTTTTTAAATTTAAAATCTATAAACATAAAGATGCAGAGTGTAACAGTATTGGTTATACCTATAATTTAAATTTCTGTTATTATAATGCTTTTTTAAATTTATTGTGTTTTTGTCGGAGAAAATAGTAGCTTCATAGTAAGTCATGAAAAATTCTTGTCATTTAATAAACTCTTAGTCATATTCTTGATGAGCTTTTGTTNATTTCTTTCCTCGCCGATGAGCAAGAAAAGTATCTTTAGAATATAATTCTGCAGAAAAATTTTTTTTTTTTGCTTTTGCATTTTTTTCAGCTATTTTATTGCTTCAGCTCTTTCTTTACTCTATTTTTTAAATTTAAAATCTATAAATATGAAGATGCAGAGCATAACAGTTTTGGTTATACCTATAATTTCAATTTCTGTTATTATGTTTTTTTAAATTTATTGTGTTTTCGTCGGAGAAAATAGTAACTTCATAGTAAGTCATGAAAAATTCTTGTTATTTAATAAACTCTTAGTCATATTCTTGATGAACTTTTGTTCTTATTTAGGCATTTATTTTCATGCATTAGGCTACTAAAAGCAACTATTTTGTTCCCTTTTTTTTCTGTGGTAACTCATGTATCAAACATTATAAGGGGGAGAATTGTATAGAACTGGGTAGGTGGATAAAACTACTAATTTTTACTAGATTATTATTACCATTTACGGTGTATCTCGTGAAACTAGTCAATCACTAGTCACTTCTATTTTAGGGGTGTGGCTGAATAAGATTAATTCCGTTGTTATTTCTAGAAGATTGTAAGTTCAATGCCTCTTTTTAGCTGTTCTTTTAAATTGTTAATTACATCAAGTTTAAAGATTTTTCAAGCATTTTTCTTGTGTCAAATGGGACAGTAGGATAAAAAATTTCGGCATGGTGAAGATCTGTAAACGATGGGCATACTGTAATATTTTATAACCAGCGTTGAACAGTTGACAAAATTCTGAGTTTACAACTATCGATGTTCAGCTTTGTAGCCTACCTAGAAGACAAGAAAACCCGTTGGATCAAGTATGGGGTCTAACTAACCTTTGTGGAGGACTTTTTGATGGAACTACAGTCAGACCCCGATTTAACAAATTCATATGGATCAAAAATATAATTCGCTAAATCAAGGATAATTCGTAATAACAGTGGCAAAAAAAATTGACTTACCTTATGGAATATCCTAACATTTCTAATAAGCAAGTACACAAAATAAATAGAAATCCTACTCTTTTTAATCAGGAATCTAAAATACAGTGAATGATTACACGCTGATTCATTTGAAATTTTAAAGCATTCCGTGAGTAAGGTTTGCTTATTTCCTTGATTTCTTACTTTAAAAAGTTTCTTTTTCAACGTTATGAAGAGAAGAAAATACTCCTTTATTTACATCTTGATGCATTAGGTAAGTTTTCACTGTTTCCAAACGTGCGAAGCATCAGAAAAAGTAACAGTTTTCACTGGAGATTCATTATCATCGACTTTTGTGCCAGAGTTGCTATTCGTCGTTTCCTGTAAATCTACTGCATTAACTTAAAAAAATTCATTAAATAGGGTTTCGTTAAACCGATGTTCGACTGTAATTTACTTGCTTTACATAGGAGGGAAAGTTTCGCCCAGTTAAACTAACGGCAAGGGGAGTAACCTATGATCCATCTACAACTGAGGTTAATTCATGTCAGCACTGCGGTCGATGCAAGCTGTAAGCAGAATTCGTATCAACCAGGAACCGCTGGGATTCAAGCCTGGGTCACTTCCTCGGGAGATAAGTATTCTATCTCCTGAGCATACTGTAGTATTTTTTTATGTATATAAATATACCCGCGTTGAATAACTGACCCGAATTTGAGTTTACGCCTATCTATGTTCAACTCTGTAGCCTTGTAATTTTGAACCCAACCCGAAAGAAATAGGAACTCTTGGATCAAACATTAGGAGAAGCATTCGTAAAGGACCTTTTGATGGAACAAACCCGCATTTATATTAAACCTGCATACCCGACAGTAACAGGGGATCTAACCCATGATCCTACCAATGGGGATATTTCACACAAATTCTGTGGTCGGTGCGAGTCAGATGCAGAATTCCTATCAATGGGGTTAAATTTTTGGTCATAATCTGCATTCAAAAAATTTATTTGTGCCCTCTTTTGAGAAAATGAACTCCAACGCAGAAACTAACGTTTTTTTTTTTGCACTTCTTTGCAGAATATGATCCGTTCATGACACTTTTGGTAACTCTGGTTCATGAGTGCTAAAACGTTGTCTTTCGCACTAGATTATAAAATCGAATCTGGTTCGCTCTTAACACTTTACTGGTTTAATCCGATAATCAAACTTAATTACAAATAAATTCCAGATGTATTTCGTGTAAATTGATAAGTGTAACAATAGGTCACCATAGCAATAGATCTTAGTTCCTTGATTGGGCACAAATAAGAAATCTCATTGTCCAATCTTCACCAATCATTTACTCTAGAACAGGAATTCTTGACGTGTGAGGGGAATTCTGTCTGTTAAGATTGGGTTAACATACCTGCCAAGTATTCTGTTTTTTAACAAAGACTCCTGTATTTTACGACTATCTCCTGTTTACCCGTATATTCTCTAATTTCTTCGCATTTGATAAAGAAATTTGAAAATAAAAATTTTGGCAATAAAATATCTGTTGATGGCAAAAATACTTATTGTATTTGTCGACAGATAATGCAGTATGTTGATTGTTAATAGTTAAAGTAATTATAAATAATGATTTCAAAAAAATCTTTGTTACATTAAAATTTCCATGGATATTTTTTTCGTCTCTAAATATAAGTGCCTATATTATTTCCAATTTTAAATTTCTCTTTTTGACTTTCTTCATGTATCATAACTTTACTCGTAGCCTAAAAAATGTCGCTAGTAAAATCTACATTATTTTGTTTCTCCAATGTTGGCAGGTATGGGTTAATCAGTGTCACTGAACAAAATTTAAATCTAGCACTCAATGAAATCACAAAAATGAAAAAAAAATTGTAATTTAGAAAAGATTAAATGTTTCTCGGGATGCAATACAACCTTGAATTATTTTATGCTTATTATTATAAAAATTGAAGTGTTTTTTTTTAGTGCCCACCAAAGATGTGATTGAGAAAAGAGCTGGAAGACTGATTGAAGAATTCAAAACATTACTTTGTCCTGGTGCTCCTGATCCTTGTATTTCTCAAAAATTCGGAATGGTACTGTTCAATTATTTAGTTTATTGTGTTATTTCTTTCAAATAAATTTTCCAACTGTACAATAAAGTTATTCACAGGGTGCATAGCCAAATCTTTGAATCAAAAATAAGCACTTTTTAAAAACTTTTCAAGCACTTTACAAAAATTTTCAAGCACTCAAAAAATTCATATTCAATCAGTGATATCATTGAAAAACAAAAACTTTTTATAAAAAACAGTTTTAGCGTTAGAAAAAACCCTGAAAAGAAACAGACGTAAATCGAAACAATCAGTACTTTCCCACATCATCGAGTGAATTCAACTTGACCCTGAACTCAGAACAAAAGTACCCGTACCCCCTACGACAAAAAAGTGATAGAAGTAAAATAAAATAAACAATAATAAACTTAACATAAATTAAAAAGAAAAACATTTCATAAGGATCTGATATTCTCCATCCGAATTGGAGCACTCGGGTTTCGATTTGAAATGTGCGTGCATGCGCAAGTCATAACGTGGATATGACATGAAGTCCGCGTGAATGATTATGTAGCCAAACACCCCATTTTTCGTGAAATGCATGGAATCCACCAGATATCACTGAAGGGAAAAAAAATTATTCGGGAAAAAAAGCACTTTTTAAATCGCCAGCTGAAAAATGCACCTTTAAAAGCTTTTAAAAACGAAATCCCTAAAAAAGCACCTTTAAGTACTTTTTACAAACGCTACGCACCCTGATTCATACAATTGCCTTTTCTAAACCTGTTTTAATTTTAAGCCACATGAGGTCCTCAAGCTTGGCTTTTATAAATCCCAAACCCATTAACCAGAATTTTGCAGTTGTGTACTTTCTTTGTTTGTCATTTATTCTTTGTTGCCTATATGTCATAATTTACGAACATTTGGTTGTATATAAGAACTCTAAGTACTAAGTGGGTCAAATTTTATACTATTTTGAGTCGTCATTAACTTATGAATATGCTCTTTTATATCAATGTCTTACATTTTTTTAATTCTTTAATAACCATGATTAAAACTAACTATGTAGTGTTTAATTAAATATGTCATATATTTATAGGCTGGTCCTGCATATGGTGCACCTGCTTGTAAAAGGGCCAGAATGGATGATGTCATACCAAGTAACTTACAACATGAAGCAGCTACTGGACAAGTAATATTTTATAACATGTTTTTATAATTTTTCAAATTTTAATAAATAATTCTGGTAAAAATCCCAAAATTTAATAATTTTTTCAGCCTCTGTTAATTACATAGGCCCACTAATTAGATCTATAAATATAGGTTCACTAATTATATACAATATAAACACCCATAACATAACATAATTTTTGGAAATTCAATATTCCCCTTTTCAAATTTTAATAACGATGTATAGTTATTCTCATCGGCGTTGCGTAAGGGGGACACACATTTTGTTTTTAGAAAACAGTTTATCAATCTTAAGTTTTATGCATACATTTATATAAAAATGTGCATACATATAAAAAAATAAAAATGCATATATACATAACACTTAAAATAAACAAAGAGTTTTCTAAAAATAAAATGTGTACCACCCCTCACACTAAACCTATAGTCCTTCTTATTTATTTATACTGCAAGAGGAAAATAATTAAAATTGCAAAAATGCTTTGTTTTCAATTGAAAAAATCTACTTTTTAATTACCTTCATTCAAATACTTCTTCTTTCTTTTAGCTACTACGATACACAGTGAGTGTATTGAAGGAATTCTGCAGGCAGAATGGTATACGTTGTGCATCTAAGAAAGCTGAAATTGTGGAGGCTATCAAAAGATTTTATATGATTTCTAGTTCACAGTGATTTGTTGTTTTAATCTCACTAACAGTTTTCAACTCAGTTACTAGTTGCCATATGAAGAAAAAATCAATCATCTCAAATAATAGTGATCAAGGTGTATATTCAATTGTGATTAAACCTTTTTTTATTGATTACAAGAGTTTTTATTTGACAATGTTTTTTTTCTTATATCAGAAGGTTGAACTACTAACCCCACAGTTTTTTTATGCTATTTTTTAAAAATCTAATAATAGTGATCAAGGTGTATACTCAATTGTGATTAAACCTTTTTTTTATTGATTACAAGAGTGTTTATTTGACATGATTTTTTCTTGAACCACTTTTAACCTCACAGTTTTCTAACGGCTATTTTTTTTAAAGATCTAATAATAGTGATCAAGGTGTATCTTCAATTGTGATTAAATCTTTTTTCATTGATTACAAGAGTTTTTTTTGACAATGTGTTTTTTTTCTTATATCAGGAGGTTGAACCACTTTTAACTCCACAGTTTTTTTATGCTATTTTTTTAAAAACCAATCAAGGTGTATATTCAACTGTGATTAAACCTTTTTTTATTGATTACAAGAGGTTTTATTGGACAATAGTTTTTTTTCCTGAACCACTTTAAACCCCACAGTTTTCTTAAGCTATTTTTTAAAACATTCTTTATCTGAGGGGAAAAAATGTAACTACCTTTTCAATTTTAGAAATAAAATTATCTGACTTTTCCAAGAAAAGTCAGATTAAATTTTAGTATAAATTAAATTATGGCCGGGATAGCCTGGTTGGAAAGGGCACTGGGTCCATGTACAAGAGGTTGTGAGTTCGATCCTCACCAGCCGAAGACTCCCTGTGTAGTAAATAGTGACTGATGCACCTTAAATCTGTCACAAAGTCCTTCATGTTTCCGTAACAATCATACCTCTGGGATTATCGATCCAGGAGTTTCCTTGTCTTCAGGATTGGTTCAAAATTACAAGACTACGTAGTTGAATGTTAGTGTCGTAAATCCAAAAATTTGGATCAGCTTTTCAACAACAGTTATAAAATAAAATAATTTTTTCAGAAATTCTTTCTTTAGTAAGCAATGACACGTTTTGATAGAAAATGTGTAAAGTATTGTATTTTGTTAAAAAAAAATATTAGGCAAAAGGTTTACATGCAGATTTAAAACTACACACGAGTATAAATAATAGGTGAAAGCTATGTTTTGCCCCCCCCCAAAAAAAACATAGTTTATATTAGTGACATCAGTTACGTAGTCATCATACATCCTGTTTGTAATTAAGAACCAAAATCATATAAGTAACATTGAATTGCAAATATAGTTAGAGGTAAAAAAAAAAACATCTGGAACAAGAAACTGTTAAAAAGAAAATATTTTCCAGAAATTTGTATTCTAATTTTAAAAAATTCCTAATTTGGAATTTTTGAATTTCCTAACTGAAACACCTAAATGAAAATTAGTGAAATCAATAAAAAAATGTTCAGTTTTAACATTTTTCAAAAATATGAACAATGCAATAAAGTAACGTTTTAAATATTTAAAAAAAAAGAAAAATATCACATACATTAAAAAAAAATTTTTTTTTTCTGTGGTTTTCTTAATTTCTTTTTCTTTAATAGCAGACCAGGTTCTGGCTATATTTATGAACAAAATTTTAACTTACAATTCATGTTTTTTTAAAAACGTAACAAAATAAATTTAAGTAACAAAAGAAACCTTGAAAAAAAATAGCCTTTAACTATGCGTTTGATCCCAAATACGATTAAAACTTTTGGGATACTGCAAATGTGCATTGTAATTTTTCTACTCCTCAAAACTAATTCAGTGTATGAACAGATAGTCTTGTCAGCTCAGTTATTATTTCTCTATTTCTATTCAAAATTTAGCTTTAAAATTTCCACATTAACCTAAGTTTTTTTTCTCCCATTACAGAACATAATATAGTTTTTTTTTCTATTCTTTGTAGTACTGACAGTAAACATTTATTTAACATGGTGTGTAGTGTGTTCAAAGGTGTCTATTTTCGATTTTTAAAGGTGCTTTTGTCATGGGGGGTTTTTAATTTTCGAAAATGAGATTTATTTCTTTACCTTATTGCTTTTCACTACGTATTATGCATAAGCGTGTTTTTCACATTGTTCTATTCAATGTTTTCACAATTTATTCAACAACATTCCATTTCAGTGTGCCATCAGTCCGTAACACATCCAATCATGTTACATGTTTGATGAAATACTTGGCGGTGACTACATGAGCTGAGTTTGGTGAGATTCTTGTACTCTCATGTGCCACTCTGCTGCATTTTGCTACATATTCTGAATTTCAGGCTTTATTTTCTACCCTCTGAAATCGAATTGAAAAATCTTTTTATGGTGGCTAATATAATCAAGAAAAGAGTTCATTGTCAAAAACTAGTTATATTATCATGATCATGTAAAGTCTTTGAAAATTATTTTGCATTTTATCAATGTATATAGTGCTTAAAAAGTACTTTAAAGGTGCTTATTTTTTGTTGATGAAAGGTATATGTTTTGTCTCATTTTTGAAAAAGGAATGTTGATTATCTCCTTGTATTATGTGAAAACATGCTTTTCACATTGTTCTATTCAACATTTTCACAATCCATTCTACCAAAATCTATTTTTGTGTATCGTTCGTTAGCGTATGAAACCACCAATAATTTTACATGTTTGATGAAATATTTACGAGTCCGCACGTGCATCTACTAAGCTGGATTTCATGAGATTATTGCACTCTCACATTCAACTCTGCTGCATTTTCCAAGATATTCTAAATTTTAGGTTTCATTTCCCACCCTCTGATATCGAATCGAAAAATCTCTTGATCATTTTATAATGATTAGTTATAATCAAGAAAATGAGTTCTTTGTCAGAAACTATTTATTTTATCATGATCATGTAAAGTCTTTGAAAATTATTTTGTATTTTGTTAATATATATAGCCCTTAAAAATATTTTTTGAGTGCTTAAGAATATTTAAAAGGCGCTTATTTTTTGTTGAAAGACTTGGCTATCCACCCTGTTTAACTTATTCAAAGTAATTTGTGAGCTAGCTAAACTACCTAAAAGTATGCGCTAGCACAAAAATCTTAAGTGTGTTAAAAAGGTTCAATATTAAAAAAAATATTGAGAAAAAATATTTATTTGTATGTATAAGCATAAAATTCATATAAAATATAAATATCAAAATATCTTCTTTATAAAATAAACAATTGAAGTAATACAATTTTTTTATAATGTCGTCAAAAGTTTGATATTAAAAAAAAGATTAATAAAAAGTATTTATCAGTATGCATAAGCATAAAATTATAAACTTTATATAAAATATAAATATGTTCTTAAGAAAATAGAGATAAAATAAACAATTGATAGAATAAATTATTTTTTTTTATAATGTCTTCAAAAGTTTCTCAGCCTCTTCTCGTGCCTGTAATGAAAAAACAAATGTAATATTGCATGGTTAAGTTTTCTTTGTGCTGGTAGAATTGAAACAATGCAAAGTTTTCTTTGCATGTAAAAGAGAATGAAACAACATAATTAAAAAAAATATAGCTTTTACCAACATCTAATGATTTGAGCAATTCAAATGCGGAATGCTGATATTTTTTTATGCTTATCAATATTTGGTCAAGAAACTTGGAAATATTTTAAATGAATCACACTCTTGTATGCAGTCTGTGTGGTATACCAAATATCAAACAATAACTAATCAAAATAAAAGGTAAAATAATTTCACTAAGTAATATTGACATTCAGTTACAGCTAGGTTTTATAAAACTGTTGACAGTCGTAACATTAGTCTTGGACAGCAGAGATTAAATAAGAATTCTAAATTTAAAAAAAAACATGATTGGATTTGCGGATTATGTCACCAAATTTTTCTAAAGCTACTTGAAACTGCGTGTTTGGTTTGTTTATAGTTACGCCTTTATTCACAACTCAAGTATTTATGGGATCTCTCTGGTTCCCTACCTCAAAAATAAACTCACCAACTTAACACATAACATAATTAAAAGTGAAAAAAAGAATTCTAAAAAAATTATCAAACAGCAGCTGTGACCATAGCAACGCATGTGCACTGTTTACTATTACTCTTGAACATAGTCGAAAATTGTGATGATATCCAAGTACGGTGAGCACGCCATTAAATTCAAAACAACACCCATTTTGCCAATGGGTAATAAGAATACAGCAAATAAACAAACATTTGTCAATCAGACAGACGTTGTCTGTGAATGATGATAATGTTCATAGTTGCCAACTTGCAGAGAAAAAAATCCAGTAGATTTTATAAAATAATATAAATTTCATGATAATTGTTGCATAATGTAATAAATATTTTACACAAAGGGAATTTTAGGGATTTTTATAGTCAATCAAAATAGAAAAACTGCAATATTTTTCCAGTTATGATGGACATCAAATGAACTTGAAATGTTATGTATTTATGTTAACTGATAATTTTGAATAGTCGTAGGCATTTAATTCATCAAAGATAGTTTAAATATTTTCATTTACCATTATCATACTCTATTAATTTAAAAAGGGAGTTCTGAATAAAAATAAACTGAACATTTTAGGACAAAAACAATTTTAAACTGATTCTTATAAATAAGGCTAGCTTTATTATATATAATACTTATTTTACTACTCAAACAAGCAATAATCTGTGCAAAATTTCTTTTTCAATAGGGATTTTTTAGTAAACTTCCTCAATTTTAGAGATTTATCTAAAATGTACGAAAATCAGGAGAATTTTTATTAAACCAGTAGGCAAGGAGAAACTGGAAAAATCCAGTAGAGTTGGCAGCTATGGATGTTGGTTTATTACAATTAAAACATTTGTTCACTCAAAATTTTTTATTTTACAAACAAATGAAATAAACATATGATTTTTAATTTAAATATGCATGGTTTTAATGTTGGAGTAAAGGTCTAAAACATAAGTTTCCTGTGTTGCAGAAATAATTAGAATTATTCAGCCATTTTTAAAAATTTAAGAATCCCTTTCAAGTATTTTAAATTTCTTTTCTAATTATATTATAACAAAATAAAGCTATTGATTCGTTAAAAAAAAGTGTGCAACTTGTAAAACAGGTATTTCCACAGTTGAAAAATAAAAACTGCAAAAAACTTTTCAAGAAGAGAAATTTTTTCAAAATACAAAATTTTTTAAAATTTATAATTCAGATATTAATGCGTATAGATTTAAGTAATTTAAACAGACATTTTTGCGGGTGATATCATAACTTAAAATGATATCTGTAATAATTATTGTTTATTCTTAAAGTCTAGATCTTGAATCATTTAGAATGTATCTTAAAATGATCAGACAATCACCAACTAAATTATTAAATTTTTTTTTAAAGCGTTATTCATCTTATTTCATAAGCATGCTCTGGCATGAATATATTCAATGAGGTGTTTGAAAGGTCAAGAAAGTTTGAATATTTTGTGAATGGTTTTATATTTATTACCTGCAGAAAGAATAAATTTAATAAAAATTATAGAGTTACTTTTATGAATGTAGAAGAAATTGGCGAGAATTATAATTAATCTATTGAATATTTTGTATATATATTAAAGTTAAATTAATATTAAGGCTTAATCAAATTAATGTTTAATTAAATTAATGTTACAGATCAAAACTTTTTGAAAGAAGATTCATTAACAAATTGAATAAAAATTGGTTTTTTACTATCTTAAATAGAAGCTGAGTTATGTCTATGCATGGCAAAGAGCAGTTATATGATTAATTTACAGTGCAAATAACAGGGGGGAAATATAAAAAAAAGTCACCAGTTTGTAGTCAATCATGTTAACACTAAACATACCAACACTTAAATATATACCTATTTCTACCATACCTGGTCAAGTAACCGGACTTTATGTTTCTTGATTGAATGTATGAAATATAGATGTTAGGAAAGAAATAAAGTAAAAAAAAACTATATTTTAATTTAACAAAATTGTATATTGGCAATTTTTATGTACGACAAACACAGAGAATAAGAATTTTTAATTCATTGCTCATTCATTCATTCATTTAATTCATTTTTTCCATATACAGGGTGTTTCCATTGCACATTTTCTGCAAATAAATTTCTCCTAATTATTATTATTTCGATAATTCTTATAATTGATATTATTTCTGTAGGCACATTTAAAAAAAAAAGCATGTGTCCTTCAAGGTGCATAGTATTTTTGAAAAGTGCTTGAAGGTGCTTATTTTTGATTTACGTTTTTTAAAAGCTTTTAAAGGTCCTTTTTTTTTATTCGGGGTTTGTAAAAAGTGCTTAATTTTCTATTTTTTAATAAGAGATTTTTTCTTTTCTTTGCCATGACGATTGTCGTTCTCAATTACCAAAAAAGCATGATTTTACCAATTTTCTCTGCAATATTTATCAGAAGCTAGTTATTTTATCATAATTACGCAAAACTTTGGAAAATGTTTTTGAATTTTATTGATTTTATATTTATAAATTAAGAACTTTAAACGATTAGAAAAAAAAAAATTTATTACTGCACAGATCCTAATTATGATTTTTTTTGGAAAGTGATTAAAAATATTTTTTGAGTGCTTAAAAAGTACTTATTTTTCGTTGAAAAATCTAGCCACGCACTCTGTTTTCATAAATTCCCTAATGAAATGTAAGGTAATCAATTATTGCATTAAAATAACATCTCACTTTTTGATCATCTGGTGTTTTGACTGGATACTCTAAAACCATTTTTAGAAATTTTGTAGCTTCATCTTTGTTATTCATCTTCAGGTGGCATTTTCCCATCATAAGTAAATTCATACTGTAGAACAAAGGTTCAACTATAAAAAAAAGTTAAACTATTTAAACAGACACTTATCAATCAATTATTTTTATTTATTGATTTTTGTATTTTATAACTGTCGTTGGACAGCTGACCCAATTTTAGGTTTACGACTATCAATGGCTTCGGTTAAGACTTTGAGCTTTAGAAGAATGAGGAAAATATACCATTTTATCGCCCAGGAACAAATTTTCTTATAACATACATGATATGCATGTTTAATATAAAACAAACACATAAATGAGCAAGTTATTATAATCATCATAGTTGGCTAGGCAGCCCAATGTGGGCCAATGACTTCCTCTGAACATTTCTCCATAACAACTTCCGATTTATCTTTGATCGCCAATTCTTTTCATTAATTGCAACAAAAACATTTATGGTATATTTTTCTAGAAATACAACAGAAACCGGGATACCCTGGGTGGTAAAGCAGGCCCCATGTCCAAGAGGTCATAGCTTCAATCTCCGCTGGTCGAAGACTCCCTGTGTAGCAAATGGTAACCGATGCACATTAAATCTGTTGAGTCACAATGTCCTCCATGTTCCCATGACAAATCATACCTCTGGGGGTACTGATCCAGGAGTTTCTTTATCTACTGGATTGGTTCAATATCACAAGGCTACGGAGTTGAACATTTGTAGTCGTAAACTCAAAATTGGGTTGGGTGTTCGAGGACGGTTATAAAATAAAAATACAGCAATGTGAAAAAGTTGAATTAAGATTTCATCATTAAATTCTTTGTTTAAAAACTAAGAACGATATTTGTTTCGGTTTCGAGTTAGCTTTTTCTTTTACAAAAAACTTATGTTTTTATAATGAAGCGGCAATTAAGAGGCTTTCTATTAGACTTTAGTCTTCAATTTTTCCTGAAAATATGGTAATTGGAAAAAAATTTTTTAGCTTTAAAATTTCCTTTAAAAAATTAAGTTCAATTTTTATTTCTTCTGTTTTGCTTTTGTATATAGTCTTCCTTTTTTATAGGCATTTTTATAATAGCGCTGTATTTTTAAAAGCTTTTTTGATCAACATTTTCTCTTTTATTATTTTCTTAATAATTTTTTTCTGGAAAATATTTTTGACATTTAAGTTTTGTTTTAAGAATTAAAGGATATTTTTTTTTTCTATTTCATTTTTTTTTTCAATATTAGAAGTTTAGTTTCTTTTTTTTAATAGCTGTTAGTTTTTCTTATCTTAAATATTTCTAATTATTTTTATTATCTTAAATATTTAGATTGAAGTTTTTTTCCCTTTATATTGCAGCTAAGTTTTGATTATATTTTAATAATGACGAAACTTATTTCTATAAAAAAATTATTTTTGAATGATTTAAAATAAAAAAAAAGTTGCTATTCGACTGATTTTTTTTTAGCGGAATGTTCGGTATTTGACTAAATCACTATTTGTTACATCCCTACTTTTAACTACTAAAGAAATAAGGTTCTAATGCAACTAATTTTTCAAATTTAATTAGTGCAAAACTGAAATTTAATGAGACTTCACAAGTCTGTTAAGGGAAGCAATAAAAATGTCTCTGTAGCTACGACTGAACATTAGCAAGAATCATGTATTTAAAATCATGTAAAGCTAATATTCAAACAAACCATTACAAATAATAGATTTCACTTTCATTCTGTCACATTTTCACATGCAGATGTACACTCTTGAAACATTGATGTTATTTCAAAGGAAGGGAACATATTTTCAACATACAGTTTCTTAGAGGAAATAAAAGAGCAATAAATACTCAACACAAATGTAAGTATTTGATAATTTTGTAGTATTTCTTGAACTAAATATTTGCTCGATATTTACAAATTAAAAAAAGGTTTTATTATAACAAACTGGTCATGCATACCTGCCAACATTGGAGAAATAAAATAACAGATATTTTACTAACCGACCTAATTTTGGATTTACAACTACTGATGTTCAACTTTGTAGTCTTTTAATTTTGAACCCAATCCAGAAGACAAGGGAACTCCTGGATCAAGTATTGGGAGAAATTTGCTTTGTGGGGGACTTTTTTATGGAACTAACCTGCATTTGAGTTTCCTTTCTGCATAATTTTTTGAAAAATGCAGAATTTCCTCCTCTGAAGAATTTTTTTTAAAGATGTCTTTCTTGAGCATCAGAGCAAAAAGAAATAATCATAATTTTTCTATTGTCATTTGAGATTTTAAAAAAAAATCGGTAACTACTGGCTTCAGCTGGAATTTCAAATTAATGATATAAAATAAAAAATTCAGAAATGGAGAAGTTTTGAAGGATCCTTTCGCTCTTGAAATGATGATCTTTCTTTCATTATTTTTTTCTTTGAAGAACACCATATTTTACATACACTTATTTGAGTATCTCTTTTTTAAAAGAGTCCTATTTGCGTTAATCTTGATCTATAATTTAGGAGTTAATGTACAGATTTTGTGATTTTTAATTTATGTACAAATTTGAATTTGTGTAATGATTTACGAAATTTGAAAGAGGAAATACTTAGTCATTTTTCCGCATACAAAATGCGAGAATACCGCCTATTTTATTAGAATTAAAAAAATATTTTTACAACTAAATTTTTTTATATATTTTTGTGCCATAATTTCTTAACTGAAAGCACAATGTTTCTGTTACTTTAAATTAATAATTGTTATAATTAAAAGTATCTTAAGGCAAAATATTAGTGTCAGGGAAGTTGGTCGGAGAAAGCCTGAAAAAATTCTGCCACAGGATTTTTTCCAATAATTGTATGAAATATGCCAAAAATTGTAAAGTGGACATGAAAACAAGTTATAACGTGTCCCAAGAAATGCGTAATACTACAGCAAAGAAAAAAGATAGCTAGTGGCAAAATAATAACTTTAAAAACATAGGTAAAAAAATTTCTTTTCTTTTTTATTTGTAGCTCAAAAAGAAAATGAGAATAATTTTGAGTATCATAATATATCTTAGCTTTTCCATGATGCAGGTGTTTGATCAGTCCTAATTATAAGCCTTAATTGTTCAAAGATAACTTTTCTTTGTTTTTAAAAAAAGGGGATCTAAAAATTCCTAAATTTTAGGTCCTGAGAGCCCACAATTTTGAAAGACTAATGGAATCTTAACAAAAACTCTTAACATAACTTAAATTGGTTAATGTTTCAAATTGAAAAGTATAACAAGGAATGAGGTACAGTACCTTTTTCAGCAGTTTCAAAACAACTAAGAGCCTAAAAATAATTTATAAGTATAAATAATAACAAGAATGAATTATTCATATACAATATTAAACTAAATAGATGTCAACTAATTGTTGAAATAAAATTATGGATAAACTTTTTTCTTCAATATTTTTCACTATGAAAATTTTAATTCTTGGCCATAGATGACGCCACAAGAAAACAAGAACAATCACACATCTCTGCCTTAACAGGCATACAAAAACAACAACAACTAGGAAAATTAAAAAACAAACAAACATGATTTAAGCACCTTTGTCTTGAAGTAAAGCTTTTTTTATATTACCAGAGTTGATAAAAAAAAAGAATAAATAAATCAACACTGAGAAATCATGCTTAAAATTTAAAGGCATGTATCGACATAATTAAAGAGCTTTACATAAGAACCAGGCTAGTGATATTTTTGGGAAATTAATGAATCAGAGAAAATAACATAAAGTGGTTGCTTCAATATGGATATGTTTAATGTAACAGAAATGTTTTTGCCTTCTGTCTAGTCTTTACACAATTAATTGTGTGATTTTTATTTCAAATTAGGTAGTGGTAAATAAAATAAAGAAAAGAATTATTATTCCCACCTACTAATAAATGGGTAATAAAATAATTTTGATATAATTTTTTTTCGTTCTGAAAATGCAACTTACTTGGTTCTACCACTAAGTTTTTCAATTAAAATAGCTAAAATAACTTAAAATTTTCTTTAATCGA
Source organism: Parasteatoda tepidariorum (assembly GCF_043381705.1). NCBI lineage: Eukaryota > Metazoa > Arthropoda > Arachnida > Araneae > Theridiidae > Parasteatoda > Parasteatoda tepidariorum. Next base: position 4,712,642 of record NC_092204.1, read on the forward strand.
ATATTGTAACTTGTAATTTTTGGTGGCTTTACATTATTGAAGCTCGTTTTTTTAAAGTTCATATCATTGGAATAAAGATTAAATGTATTTAGCATCATTTGGTATGACATTATTGCATAACTTTTACTCCTGCCATCAATTTTTATAATATTTTTTATGAAATTAGTGATCTGGATACAGAACTTAATTTGTAATATGCCTTAATTTGTCTTAATTTATAATATGCATTGATATTAATTATGGAAGTATTTGTCGAATAATTTTCATTTAATTGCATTTTTATAATATTGCATTTCATACAATAATGTTAGGTTACCTATAACTGTTGTTGAACTACTAATATTCAACAACGCAGCCTTGTAATTTTAAACCCGATCCAGAAGGCAAGGTAACTCCTGGATCAAGTATTGGGAGAAATTTGTCTTTGTTCTGACTTTCTGATGACTTGGACTTTCTGATGGAACTAACCCACATTTCAGTCACATGGAGAGGAAAACCATGAAAGTCTTCAACAGTTAGCCTGACAGCAAGGAGACTCTAACCCATGATAAAGCTACCACTCAGGATATTTTACGCTAGAGCTGCGGTCAGTGCAAGCCGGGTGCAAAATTCGAATTGACAAGCTATTGCTGGTATTGAACCCGGGTCACCTCATTGGGTGGCGAGCACTCTATACCCTGAGCCACCAAGGCTCCAGGTTACAAATAAAAATGTTTTTTTAAATGAATTTTTTTTATTTTTATAATATGATAAAAATTACTATTAAGGTCATTTTAATGCAAAAAGTAACCACTAATACATTTACCTCGAGTGCTCAGTGGCTTCCAGATAATTATTTTTTTTTTAATTGTTTAAAATGTTCAATTTTTGAAATAGTTGCCTCATGTTTTAAGAAGAGGCCACTGTTAACAATGCTATCACCATCCAGACAAGAAGCAACATTTCCTAATTTTGCAAGAATATATTTTTCAAATTAACAGACTAATTTTTGTAGATTATACCTCCTCATAAGTTGAAGTAGGTGGTGAAGCAAATATTGCTGCAGCTACTTTCCTCTGATACCATGGCATATCAGCAAAAGTATAACACCTATATAAATATTATTGTAGAATTAGTTGTATATTATAATGTTTAAAAACGAAAAAAAAAATTAATAACAAATTTACAAAGCATATTATTCAAAATAATGATGACTGATTATGACTCATTTTTAAATAAAGTTCTCATTTGAGAATCGTATATCTAGACAAAAAATTAAAATTACCATTCTCCAAGTATGTAATAAGAAGTACCATCCTTTGGATTCAGTTCAATTGCCCGCTATAATGTAAAACAAACTTTTTTGTAATGCAAGTGTATCAATAATAAATATAAAAAGATTATGCAGTGCAATTTCAGGATAATTCCTCCAGACATGTAAAAGTAATAGAATTATGAAATACATATTTAGGTAGCAAAACTGATCATAATCTGAGTTTAATTAAAAAAATTACAACTTCACAAAAATAAATTAGCGAGTTATCCCTTAATAAGCCTTATTGAAAAGTTTCCAATTGCTTGCATTTGACATCAGTTTTTATCAATTTATAGATTTGTTGATTTTTATAAGCTCTTGCAAATTTTGAAAAATGCATAATGCAAAAAATACTTTATATTTATTATAATACTTTAATATTTGAATACTAATTTCAATCAGCCATTTCAATGGGTAAATTTTGTAAACGAATAGTAATTTTTTTGTTGCATAATTTCATCCTTCAAGTATGTTGTACCATGAATAATTCAGATATATTTATTGTATGATCAACCAAAAAAGCTAAAAAAAAACACTGAGGCATATTAGAAACAATATGAATGTTTCTAGGGCTGTAATGTGACAGGATAAAAAAGACCTATTATCAATGTTTCTAGTTGGATACTCAATTTGTTCTCTCTCGGAATCTTTCAGTACATAAAAATTCAAACACTAACTTTCCCAATACAGTAACAATATGTCTCATGTCTGTTCAGTAATTCGTATTGATTTTGGATAGCTCAAACATTTACAAAAGTGCTTGAACAAAATTCAAAACTAGAAGAAAATAAACTAGATAAAATAAATATTTGGTAACACACCTTGATTTGCAACATTATTTTAATATTTTGCAACACATCTTCGAAAATAAACGTTAATTAACAGATCTGATTCTAGAACAAATAGCGAATATTAATTATAAGAATAAATATCCAATACTTAAATATATTTTTTTGGTGATTATTTTTACAGATTTCTGGAAATAGATTTATATGGTCATTCATTTAAAAAAAAAATCAAATTATGATTCTATTATAAATCCTGATATTTAAATCTAGTTTTAAGATTAAGAAAGAAGTTCTCAGATTTAAGAAATCTCGGACTTTTAAGGTAATTTTCCAACAAATTTCTTTGAATGCATAGCTTCATCTATAATTCCTAATAATCCCTAATAAATAATAGACAGTTACAGTAAAACCTCGCTACAACAATATTTTGGGGACTAAATAAATAAATTGTTGTAGAGGGATACATTGTTTCATCAAGGGCCTACATACTTTGGAGACACAATAACATTTTTTTTAAAAATTTAAATGTTATACATGTATTAACTATAAATATATTTATATATTACCTAAAATATTAATTTGCAGAGTGTTAATTATGGTTAAATATTAAAAACAATTGAAATAAAATCGTAAACATACCTAAAAACCGTTTTTATTGAAAGTAATCTGATATTTTTGTTTTTCATTTTTTCGACTGTCAAATTAACCAAAAAATTATGCATTGAAGCCAAAGTACGAAAATGTTTTTTGTTAGTGAATGGAGCTCCACCCATCCTCTACAGAAAAAAATTCTCTTTCAGGTGTTAATGTGATGCTTGTGGTCATCTGTAACTCATTATCAGCTTTTAACATAAAGGAAATGAAATTAGATAGGAATATTACATCTGTGACTTCTTAAGAGATTAGGGAGGCAATTCCAAGAATGGAAGTTCTTGGCCTGGTCAGCTATGAGTCTTTTTTNAATGTGATGCTTGTGGCCATTTGTGACTCATGATCAGCTTTTAACATGAAGGAAATGAAATCAGATAGGAATGTTACATATGTGACTTCTTAAGAGATTAAAGGAGGCAATTCTAAAAATGGAAGCTCTTGGGGTGGTCAGCAGTGAGTCTTCTCTTGTCAGAAACGACAGAAAAAATGGCAAAAGATGATAAAATAATATTTTTTTTACATTATTTGAAAACCAATTATAAATAGAGAAAATAAGGTTGAAATTTGGAAAAAAAATCACTTTACAGGGGTTTATTGCTACAGGGAATATCGTAATATTGAAATGAGTACGACATTAATTCATATGCAAGTTCGCCGGGTTCACGAAACAATATCATAATAAAGGGTTATTGTTGAATTGGAATCATAGTAGTGAGAGTTCATGGCATTAAGAAATCAAACATAGTTAAATTGTTAGTGAAAAAAATTAATATTTCAATACAGACCTTCATATGCTTCTTAATATCAAAGCTATGAATAATTCTTTCTTTTGTACTTTTGTAGCGCCAAACATAATCCAATAAAATAGCTTTCCACTGCAAGAAATCAGTAATAAAAAATGTGTACAAATGAGACAAATAGTATAATCAGTAGGAATTAGATTTAACAAAAATATTAATTTAATAAAATAATTACTTTGTGCGCAGCCCAGCACTGCTCATTAATTTCTAGTGCTCTTTCAACTATATCAAGAGCTTCTTCTAAACTTGCTAGCCTATCTTTATCATTCTCATTCCGAGAATTTTCAAATATTGATCTGGCAACTCTCCATAAAATTTCGGGATTGTCTGATGTTTTATGTGAATAGATAACTGAATGAAGTTGTCCAAACTTAGCTTCATCATATAAATTATCAGCTTCTTCAATAATGATCTTATCTACAAGTTTAAGAATAATATTCATAAAATAGAAGTAGAAAAACAAGAAAAAAATTTATAAATATTTCTAACATTTCCATGAAAATCTTAGTGATGATGTCAGGTTTTAAACCTGAAAAAATATGTTATTCAGTTTCTTGAATAAAAATTGTAAATTATCTACTTACAGAAATACTTAATCAAATACATTGAAATTCTTTTTATCTTTCTTTTAAACCAGGGTTAGTGTTTTGGCTAGGAGATGTGGGTTTTACAGTTTTAAACCGACAAAAACTGTGAGAGTGTCCAGAACCTTGAACTTGGGTAAAAAGTAAAAATTATTTATAAAGGTGTAACCATTGGAAGCATAATAATTACAGATATTAATCATACTTTGATACATTTTTATAGAATTTGCTTTAACTTATTAAAGGAAAATGATATAATAGGAAAAATTTTAATATTGAAGCTTCACAATTCATTGAACAAAAGTGAATACCCAATCTTTTAAATATGAATAAATGTGCTTTTAATACTGATAAATTATGTTTTGCGTAAGGATAAATAATGCAATATTAAAAATAATAAACTTATTTCAAAAGAAAAAAAATTGTTTTCATTTTGTTTCTTATTCAAAAATTAACCTTTTATTTTTCACAATATTTTTTTTCAAAAATTGTGACGTAATTTGAATAAGACGGTTTTGGATAGTTTAAGACAGTTTTGAAGAGAATGGTTTAAACACTGGTTTAATCCATTCTGTCCTGAACCTTGCCAACTCTGTTTTAAACTAAGATTATTAATATTCAATTCAGTATTCAACTTCATAATATTGTATAAAAGTGGGATTTCTTTCAATGTAACATCAATCACATTATAAATAAAGTCATAATGCATCATGATTTTATACTGTAACAGCATGCTTAGAAACCAATTAAATATTATTGCTGCTATAAATAAATGGTTTTATCTTGCATTTTTCCCATTGTTAAATTAAATATCTATGGTAATTATTTATAATCCTGGCTTGAGCAGACAATAATAATAAACTAATTAAACTTTTTTTAAAAAAATATTTTTGTGCTTTATTTGAATAATCATTTCGGTAATCATAATTACTAACATAAATGTCAAAACTAGCATTCTATATTTTTTTGCTTCAGAAATTTTTGAAAGGTTTACCATAAGAAATTAAACAACTAAGACATAAACTATTTTTGTTCAACATTACAAATGTAAAAACTGAAATGGAAATAAAAGAAAACATATAACTTTAAAATTTTTCAATTAAACTTAAATATTACATAATTTTTTTCAAATTTATTTAATTATTGGTAATGTAATGAATTTAAGTACTGAAAACAACTAAAATACTGAAAAATAACAATAACCTGATTTGTCATTGATATCATTTGTCATACAAATGATAATATTGATGTTCCAATGATGTCATATCATATATTTCTTTAATCGAAAATTTTTCAAAGATCACTATTAAATATAATATTAATTACCAACACAGACATAATCCATTTTTGATTAACATTGCAAAGGTAAAAACTAAAATGAAAAAAACAAACATATAACTTAAAAATTTTTAAAATCTGTAACTTGAATTTAAATGTTGCAAACACTTTTTTTATATTTTTTTATAGGTAATGTTAAGACTTTAATTTCAGAATAAAACATAAAATAAAATCTGAAAAACAACAATAATAACCTGATTTATCATTTGTTAGAGCTTTTATAAACAATAGAGAGGAAACCAATGAAGGCAGAGTATATTTCGGATTGGAAAAACTTGAAGAAAGTTTTCTTATAAACTGTAATTTAAAGAGAAAGTATTTTAAAAAAAGAACAATGTATTTAGCACACTATTTGTAATAATAATAAAATAAAAAAATCACAAAACTTACAGTTTTATTCTGGTGTTGACCACATTTGATAGAAAAATGTCTTAGTAAGTTTCTGAGCAGAATTCCACGTTGAAACAATTTTATTGAGTTCATTTTAAAGCTTGTATTTTCTGAAAACATATCAAATGAAAAAATCTTTTATAACTAACTATTAAAAAAAATCGTACAAGATATAAATTAATTTTTAATGTGTTTGTAAAAAAGTTAGAAAACCATTAAAACATTTATTTATGACAATTGATTAGAACAGGTTGAAATATATCTTTTAGTTTCCTCAATAATGGTAAGAGCAAATGTAGCATAAGTCAACCCTAACTAGTCAAATAAATCATAATTCTTAGACATTGTCATTTGACTCCACTAATGCAGACAAAGCAAATATAAGCAAGAATATTGCTAATATTCAAATGTATTTTAAAACCTGGTTTATGCTTAAAATAACGGGAAGGAAAGCTAATTACGGAAATTAATTTTTTCATGGAACAGTTTACATTTTTATCAAATTTCTAATTGATTGAATTAGTATCTTGTAAATTTTAAAATTTTCAAGTCTTACATTTAGAAAATTAATTAACACAATAACCTTTGTAATACTATCAGCTGTTAGAAGAGGCAGCTGTTTTGTTTACATGAGGGAATCGTTTATATTAGTTTTAAATGGTTCTCTTTTTTGCGCTTATAGCTTGCATACATATTGCGATTGCCTATCTAAGGCTTCATTTCTGCTTTCAAATTATACGCTTCATGCACGAACTCTAAATTTTGATTGGCTTTTTGTAATGTGTGTACATGTCATATAAACTAAGAGTATAATTTTATGCTTCTTTTTTGACAAAACAGTGCATCTTATGAGAAATAGTTATCAAATCTTCTTATAAAGTTCGTAAAACCAGCATTAAGGAAATCCAGCGTTTAGGAAAAAAGACGCTACAACCCAGGAAATGACGCTAATCATTTTTGCTTTCTTTTGTAAATACCAATAAACTAGTTTAGCAAATAAATAATGATTATGTAATATTTTTCGAGTACATGCTTTTCCTTTTTTTTCCTTAGAGCTTTCAAAGTTAACAATGAAAATTTATTTGTTTTAATTGTAAAAAGTGGCTCCCGGAAATAGTAAATAGTACACAAAAATTAGAATATTTTTGGTTTTGATATTAGTTTTCTTCATTCCCTTTGCTGTTATTTAGAAGAAGTAGTGTGAAATTATTACATAGAAAGGAAGGGTAAAAAGAAGAATTTCATTGAGTAGTATTCATTGACAAAATGTGAATGAATCGGAGGCTAGCCCGAAGAGGAAATAGAGCAGAGCGAGGGAGGGGGTAAGGGAAGTAATGAAAATGGCGGTCAGTAATCGTTGTCGGAATATGCAGGCAATGAATATATCTTCGATATTTAGCCGCCTTCAGGGTGCGTTTTCTGAAGCTATGGCGACTCCAAAATTTGTGATTGATCGAAGGACTATCGAAAAAACATGGAAGTTAATGGACAAAGTTGTGAAATTGTGCCAACATCCCAAAATGAACTTGAAAAACAGTCCTCCTTTCATATTAGATATACTTCCTGACACGTATCAACATCTTCGAACAATTTATCATAAACACGAAGATAAGATGAATATTCTGAATGATACAGAATATTTTCGAATCTTTATTGACAATCTAAATCGTAAGTGTAAACAAGCCATCAAACTTTTCAAAGAAGGCAAAGAGAAAATGTTCGACGAGTCGTCTCACTACCGACGGAATCTAACGAAACTTAGTTTAGTTTTCAGTCATATGTTGTCAGAACTGAAAGCCATTTATCCGAATGGAACTTTTTCTGGAGATGGCTTTCGAATCACCAAAAGTGATGCTGCTGACTTTTGGAAATCTGCTTTTGGTGAAAGGTAGAAAACAGTGTTTACATGTTCTGTTACTTTATGTTTGACTTCATCTTAAAGTCGTAACTGACTTTAAATGCAGTTTATTAATGTAACATTTATGTATGGCAAACATTTACTTACCCTATATATTTAATACTTGTTTTGCTTGCAGGTTATTGAACTTAATACATACACATTAACATTCTGTATTCAACCCAATAATTAATCCTACAATCTTAAAATTTTGTTACATTCTAATTTGAATATACTCTATGTGTGTTCATTGGGCATTTATAAAATCAAGCTGTTAAGCAAAACTCATTAATATTTATAGTTTATTATAGGCCCCAACTATTCCTTTTAAAGAAACCTAAATAATGAAAATCTTATTTTTGATATTTAATACGTTATTCATTATCATTATTTTTTTAGACTCTAGGATTTTTTCATTTTATTAATATCTGTAATGCTGAGTTTCTCAGTAGGCTTCTCAAGTATATTGTGTAACAATTTGATCTGAAAAGTTATGCAAAACTGTACATAAGTTTTCTCTTTTTTCTTTCTTCCAAGTAGAGTGAATTAAATTGCTTTTGGGGATATTTCATTATCATGATCTGTTTTGTCAATTACAATTGTCAGGGTGCTTCATGCATTTCAAATTAGTAAATTTTTAACTTCTAAAAATTTTGAGGTTTGCTATATGAGTTTTACCTTACTACTTGATCTCCTTATGTTAATTTATTTGTTAGTTTGTTGCAATCCTTTGCCCAGAAGTTTCCATGACTCGGTGATTATTCTGCTGTTGATTACAATATGGAAATCTTCGCTTGCTGTTGTTTACTTATCAATTTAAATGATAGATTTACCCTTAAGTTCCCAAAAATAAATTTGATCATTAAATAAATATGATAACTTTGATAATTTTTTTTACATTGCTACCGACTTAGTGTGTGCATTTTTTACAAATTCAGATACTGTATCCAGAGCTCATTCTAAGCAGGGTAAACAGGGCCAAGCACCCTGCTGCCTTTTTAGTCAAAAGAATCCACCCTGTTGCCTCTGAAGTAAATTAGTGCCCTGATATAATAAACTCCATACACTTTTTGCCTTTTCTTTCCTCAACCCTTCTTTATTTTTTTCCCAAACTCTGCAATGGATTTCTTAAACTTTTGTTATTTTCAACTCTTTTTCTTTCATTTGTTATTGCTGTCAATACATAGATTTATATGAGAAAGGAATGTTGTTGCACTTGTCTTTGAAAGTTTGCAGTTACTTCACTATCATTAAATCATAATTATTATTAATCATTTTAATTTTTAAATCATAGCTACAGACACTTTAAAACATACATTTATTAATACATGCATGCATTTTAAATAAATTACTAGGCTAATTAGCTCATTAACTCCGTATATATATATGTTAATTTATTAATAAAAATTAGTAATTAATATGATTGCTCTGCTACTTTTAGTAAAGTACCTAAAAAAAAAATGACAATGTTTTTTCAATTGAACGTGTAAAGCCCATAGAAGGAAATTATTGCCTTTTTAGAATAATAATGCCCCTTTTTTTAAACTTTTGTACCCTGTTCTTTTTTCTTACTAGAATGAGCTCTGCTGTATCAACTTTCAATGGATTTTGAATTGGCTTTCCCTCAAGTATTTAGGATTTTGTTTTATCCAATTTTGGTGGATTGACTAGATTTTAAATTTATCTGATAATGTCATTTAAGAGACAGGAAAAAAAATTCGTGTTTAAAATGTTAGGCAAGACTTGTTTGAATGCTATAAAAAGTACATGCACACAACATAATTCAAATAGACAAAAACTAAAACTCTTAAAATGCATATGTACCAAAGTTTTCAATTAATTTGATGTCAAACCAATAACTAACTAAATAACATGCGCACGGCATAATTCAAATAACTCAGGCAATATCTAAAACTAGAACTCTTAAAATGCCAAAGTTCCAAAAATGGAACTGTTGGTTTTGAATAATTTTTTTTTATTAATTTGGTGCCTGACCAATTAGCCTTTTAAGATTCCGTAAATTTTGTATTTATTTCATAAAAGCTAGATTTTTGATAAACAATACTACAAAAAGAAAGAAAACTAACAAATTGTATAAATTTTTAAAATAGGTAAATAATTATATAGAATCGGATTTAAACTGAAGATAAATAATAATTAGTAACGTAAATTTTAAATGTGTGAAAAATGTTATTCGGACTTCAAGCTATTGTTTTTCCTTTTTTCGCACATTGGCATATAAATAGCTAGGAATTACCTATCTTTTTAAAATATTGAATAAAAGTAATATAATTAGTTGTTATACATGAAAATAAGAAAGAATGGGATTAGAAAATATAAATTATTGACTGATTTTTCTTGCATAAAAACAGAACATTAACGCTTTTTGAAATTCAAAATATTTATGATAATTCAACAAGTAAAAGTTCTTAAGCCCTTACAGATGATGCTTATAAATGGAGATAATTATCAACTAATCATAACATAGGATAGATTAAATGAAGATATTAAATACTTTATCCATTAAGTTTTTTTCTTTCTGCTTAAAATGACTTACTGTGGTATTGTGAGAACAAAGAATATTATCCATCGAGTTTTTGCTTTCTGCTTAATATCAGAGCTGTTGTTTTGGATGTCCTAAACTGATTTTGGACAGGACACCTGGGTTTTATTGTCTTAAATTGACTGAAACTGTCTCAAAGTGTCCAAAACTTTGAACTTTGGGTAAATTCGTAAAAATCCTTTATGTGTAACCATTGTACACATAATAATTTCATAGATTAATAAATATTTGAACCTTTTTATACAATTTGCTTTAATTTGATAAAAGGAGAATAATATAATAAAATGAGAAAAGATTTATAACTTTGGAAGCTCCACATTTCAATGAACAGCAAAAATGAATACCTAATCCTTTAAATATGAATAAAAATGCATTTATTACTGATAAATTATGTTTTTGTGTAAGGATAAATAATGCAATATTAAAAATAATATTCAACTTTTTCAATAAATCAAAAACTTGTCTTCATTTTGCTTCTTGTTCAAAAATTAACCTTTTATTTTTTAAAAATAGTGACATAATTTGAATAAGGCATAATTTGAGTAAGGATAAATAATGCAATATTAAAAATAATATTCAACTTTTTCAATAAATCAAAAACTTGTCTTCATTTTGCTTCTTGTTCAAAAATTAACCTTTTATTTTTTAAAAATAGTGACATAATTTGAATAAAATGCTTTTGGACAGGACAGTTTAAACCCTGGTTTTAACTGTGGATTAATCCATTCTGCCCTAAACCTTGTCAACTCTGCTTAAAATAACCTACTATGATATTGTCAGAACATAAAATATTATCCATTAAGTTTTTTCTTTCTGCTTAAAATGACTTCCTGTGGTATTGTGGGAACAAAAAAAAGATATTGATTCTGTAAAAATAATAGGATTAATAGTTATAACATAAATTAATTAAATTAAATTTATAAACTAGTATTAAATTCCATTTTTTTTTGTCACTTAGTTAAATCAATTTTATTGCTGAATGAAATTAACAAGTGACAAGATGACCAAAATTAAGTGGGGAAAAAATTTAAACAATGCAAATGCTTGTGATTATCACAATTAAATTACTATTTTAATTTAATTGCACTTTTTAAACATAAAATAACATCTGTTCAGAGAAATAAATATGTTGCATTACAGAATATGAACAAAAATTATTTGAGTGTCTATTGAATTGTCTTATTAGATTTGATGGTATGGTAAGTATAGTTTCCAACTAAAAAAAAATACTTGTTAAATAATATTTCTCATACATGAATGATTTTTACTTTTATGAATGAAATGAGTTAGAAATTATTAGTTAAAAATTAAGAAATTAATATTACCTATATTATATAATTAGTCAGTTATGTTAGTAACTCAAAAATTAGTTTAAAAAGGCAACAAATTATTGTTATAAGGCAAAAAAATAAACTGAGTAATTGTATTATTTTTTTTCTAATGAGAATTAAAAATTCATTCACAAAATCACTCATTTTTTGCTTTGCCTTTTTACTTTTTCTATTAATATCAATTTTCAGAATTTTTGCCTTTCATTGGGTTAAGTTATGGCATACTTCATGATTTGAAAATGTAAATAATATGCTGAATTAAACATCTATTTTATGGTTCAAAAGCTTATAATTATTCATACAGCTGTAGCATTAATTATAGTTTATAAACATGGAAGATAATAGCTAACCAACTATTCCGTATCTTTACATTGTTTTAAAAAAATTTATGATACTTTCCTATTTGCCGAGTGGAAGTTAATATATTAAAAATTTTTTCTTTTTTTGGAAGATCCTTTTTGTTTTGTGTTCTAAAAGGGGAAAAAAATAAAAAATTAAGAAAATAGTCAAATTAACTAGTGCCTGGCTAACGGAAAAGTTCTTAAGCTGTTTAGTTTGTACCTTGCGTAAAATGTTTAAGGCTTGTCCATACCTGCCAAGTCTCCTGTTTTTTAATCTGTATTTTACAACTGTAATGACAGACTGTATTTTACAACTATCTCCTATTTACCTATATATTCTCAAATTTCTCCGTATTTGTTGAAGAAATTTAAGGGAAAAAAATAATAATTTCAAGACAAAATATCCACTGATGACAAAAATATTTCTAATTCCTCAACAGATGGTGCTATTGCTAGTATTGTAATATGTCGAGTGTTATTAGAATTGTTTAAGTCGCGACGTGGTGGCTCACGAGATGGTGCCTTCCAATGAGGTGCACGCAGGTTCAAATCCCATCTGGGACTGGTCAATATGAGTTACACGAATGATGTGTTATAGTCTCCTTGTCAGGGTAATCGTGGTAGGCTTCTATGGTTTTCTTCTCCATGTAACTCAAATACAGATTAGTTCCATTAAAAAGTCCTTTAAAAAAGCAAATTTCACCCAATACTTGATACAGGAGTTTCCTTGTCTTCTGGACTGGGTTCAGAATTACAAGGCTGTGGAGTGGAGCATCAGTAGTCATAAACCCAAAATTGAGTCGATTAGTAAAATTTCTTTTATTTTATTTCTCCAATGTTTGCAGGTATGCTTGCGTAAAAAAATATGTGTTATATAAATACTTTCTTTAGAAAATTTATATTTTTGTTATAACTTCAAATCTTTCTTTAAAATAATGCAGTTCTTCTGATAGTTTTTTTTAATTTTATTTTAAGGATTATAATCAATGGTTAAAAAATCATTTAAATCACTGGTATTATGTATAAAATATTTATTTTTAATTAAATTTATAATTTTAACATTGTTTTTTAAATTTTTTAGCACCATAGTACCATGGCGTATCTTTCGACAAACTCTTCATCAAGTTCATGCCATAAGTTCTGGTTTGGAAGCTATGGCACTTAAATCCACTATAGATTTAACGTGCAATGATTATATATCTAATTTTGAATTTGATGTCTTCACCAGGTACAAATATTTTGAAACTTTTATGTATTAAAAATGTGATTTATTGTTTGAAATCTGTGTCTATTCATTCCTTATGTATATATTCACAGGCATATCTATAAGTTAAAATATTAAAAAAGAACATGGATTAAAATGCAATAAAGAATAATGAAAAGAGAAGAAAAAAAATAATTAAAAAAAATATATAAAAGTAAATTATATTAAAAAAATAAAAATACATAAAAATAAATTACATTAAAAAAATTAAAAAGAAGCAGCCAGAAAATAAAATAATGAAAAGATATAATCTTGTCATCAGCTCACACAATTATATCTTTAAAAAAGGAGTGCTATCTAATATTGCATTAATATAGCCAGAACAAAATATATCAATACAATAGTGGGAGCAGCGCCCAAAAATTTTAAACAACAATAGAACCTATTTAGTAAAAAAAATATATAAAATAAAACAAATAAATCAAAAATAATAAATAAATATTTTATTTTAAGAATTTTCTACTTTTTTCATTCAGTTTTATTATATTTTTTTCTTCACGTTTTCTCTATATTTTAAACTTATTTTATGTTCATTCAGCATCTTCAAAGAAAGTTCTGTATTTTCTTATCTACGACAAACGATTTTCTTGACGCCACAATGAGTAAATAAAAGCAAAGTAGTACTGGAAGAAGTTCACAAATGCCGAATTTTCTCTTTAAGGTTTTCTAAATAAGGTTTTCGTTTGAAAGACATTTCTTCCTTACATTATTTCTCTGGAGAAATTTTCTTCTAATAATCTTATTTTTGTTTGTTCATTTTATTTTGACTTATATATCCCAGCATTTGAATTATATATCCCAATTTTTACTTACAGTATTTTAAAGTTTTGATTCCTATTCACTCAATTTATTTTTAATAGTTAACAATACTAATGCAATCGTTAAAAAGCTAAAAATTGTCAGGTTAATATCTAGTCTTCTCATCATAAAAACCACATTTGTAACATTTAAGTTCTTTGTTCACTTTGTTAAACTTTTTAGAGTTTGTTGATAAATAAAAGTAGATTATTAAATACAAGTTCTTCTTTAATGTATTTCAATTATCTGAAGTAATTTCGATCCCAAACATTCTACTTAGGTGTGCTAAATTTTCTTACTTCTATTCATTTCTCTATTTTACATATATAATATTTGATATATTTCAGGCTTTTTCAACCGTGGTCTACCCTGCTTCGTAACTGGCAGATTCTTGCAGTGACTCATCCAGGATATGTAGCGTTTCTTACTTACGATGAAGTGAAAGCAAGATTACAAAACTATATCAGTAAACCAGGAAGGTATATTTTTTTTCTACTTCATTTACCAAGTGGTTTATCACATTCATTAAAAAAATGTTTTTTAAATTACTGACTCTTATATTTCTTCTGATACAAAGAATGTGCCTAGGTGAACGGGTTAAAATAAAGTAAAAATAGTTCTATGAATTTATTTATTTTCAATTCTAAATGCTGTATTGTTTATCATTAAAAGAAAAAAAAATGAAGCTGGCATGACCTGCAAAGCGGATAATCTGGAGTTTACTGTAACTATATTAGCTCATAACATTTCTTTCAAACTCTTTTGAACATAGAATCTGTATTGCATAGGAAATTTTTTTTGCATTTTTGAGAGCATTTGTTGGGATTTTTTAAGTCAACAAAATCTGACCTCTAGTTATAAGAAGAGCAAATATTTGGTTGAATTCAAATAAATGTTGTAGATGTTTCTCTTCAATATTTTCTTCCAGCATTCCAATTTTAGTTTCTCTCTTTTCCATTCACATACCTGCCAAGTCTCCTGTTTTTTAATGAAGTACCCTGTATTTTATGACTATTTCCTGTTTACCCTTATATTCTGAATTTTGTAAAAAAAAAAATTTGCCGATAAAATATCCGCTGATGGCAAAAAAAACTTCTCTAATTCCTCAACAAATGGTGCTATCGCAGTACTGCAGTATGTTGAGAGTTTATAGCTTAAGTAATTATAAATGATGGTTTATAAAAGAATCTTCTTTGGTTAAATATTTATATACATATTTTTTAAATTGCTAATTGTAAAAACTTTTATTTTTTCCAATTTTGAAATTTTTTTTTTGGACTTGATATATCAAAACTTTGCTCGTAACCTAAGAAATACCACTAGTAAAATCTCCATTATTTTATTCCTCCATTGTTGGATACATTCACACTGATAGTTAGATAGAGTTTATTAATGTGTATCTTTTTTATTTAGTTACAGGTTATACATAAATTTTACTATGTAATTNCATTTGCCCGCCATTTTAAAAAAAAAATAATTTCTCCTCATAAGATTTTAGGATTTTCCTTTCTTTTTTGAAAGATGTTTACCTTACCATCATTTTGGAAATAATCATTAGTGTATTACTTCATCGTTTTTTCTTCTTTTTAAGATTATATCCAAAAAAATTTTTTTCAGGTTGGTTTAATATTAAAAGAACGGCTTTTTGTGGTGATGCAGAAAACCGGAAAAATCAGTTATCCGGAACAGCGATGATCCCGATCGTTCCGGATAATCGGTTCCCTACTGTATAAGTTAATAATTTAACCCTTTTCATTCTATTGATTTTTATTAGAGTGTAAACAAATAAGACATTGATAGAAGTCAATATTTAATTAAATATATTAACCGCTAAAAAAACTTTTGAAACTAAATTCATTTTAAGTATACTAATGAAATCTATCCGTTGGAACTGGACAGTGGTCCCCCAAAAAAATTGAATGAAACATTTTAGTAGATAGTTTAGATCATTGAATATATTTTGAAACTAATTTTTATTTTTCACAAAAGACACTTATTTAACTTATAAATTTTCTGTATTGGTGAAACAATTCTTCATGTTTCTTATTATTATTTTTTGTCACTTTGCTATATTTTTTATTTACATTTTCGCATTTGAAATTTTTTTCTGAAGCTAAAATCCTGTATTATATGAACTTTGAATTAAATTTTTTTTTTCTGTATAATTTTTTATCTGGCTGTTTATTTAGATAAAATATTTGATAAAATTTAGAATTTGGATAAAATATTCGTAAAAAAAAATTTCTGTTCAGTTTTCAAAAAAAAAAAAAAGTCAATTCTACTTAGGTCAACAAAGAAATTTTTATATTTTAGTTACTTTTTATTAAATAATTACAATTTTATCTCCCATATAAAACTAAAATTAATTAAATTTAATTAACGAATTAATATTTGAAAATGTATTAACATCAAGTGTCACATCCACTTCAAGTTTTAAAAAAAATGTATTTGAACTTGACTGGATGAATAAAAAGTATTTTATTAACAATTGAAAATTTGAACAAGATATAGGGAGAGTGTGAACTAATAGTAGGAATTGAAAAAGTACTTGTGAAATATACTGCAGAAAAGCCAAATAAGTTGGAACATACAGAACAAAATGCTCAACACAGTGACAACTTGCATTATAATTAAAAACGATTGTAAGAATCCAGAAATCATTATCCATAATAAAAAAGGAAAAAAAAACTAAATTTTAGCATAGAAAGCTTTAAAAAAATAAACCACACAACAGTGACTCTGCTTGACTTTAGAAGCTATGGATTCTTTAGGATCTGGAACTTCCAAATTTTCAGGTCCTTTGTTTCTGAAAGTAAATCCTCATTTGCAAAAATACAATTCTCTCATTTAAGTATATCGTACATATCGAGTAAATATTTTATGGTTAAGAAAAAATGTGATTAGTAATAATTTAATACGGAAATAAAACTAAAATTTCTGCATCAATCATTCTTAAAACTGTACTCATTATGCAGATTAGATATTTTCGAATAACACTTTGCTGAAGATAGGATAAATCAAGTATTAATAAAAACGTATAATATACTGTGTGTTACTTGAATGTAAAAGAATTTTAAAATGTTCTAATACTCAAAAATTTAAGCAAATTGCAGCGAAAGAGTGGGGGGGGGGGAAGAAATATCCTAGATTGAAAAAATATAAAGACATAAAAAGGATCTGAGATATTGCTCAAATGTTAAATTCTCTACCTCTTCATCCATTAATTAGTTTGCACATTAGAAGGTTCCATGTTAGTTATGGAAAAAGAAAGTTGGTATTGATAAACAAAAACAGAGAATTTCATTTTTTTATTCGTTATTACTATTTATTTATTTTTGTATAATTTTGCCTACATAAATCTGCTGGTGAACTATTTTTAACGAATGGTGTATTCATAGTTTTTTTTTATTTTCCTTTGATTTTTTATGTATTTTGAAGTGGTGTAGCATGTAAGCGAAATCATTGAATAAATATCGATTAAATGTTTCATTGTGCTTGTTAATACAGCCAAAGAAATTTGGAAGAATTATAATGGGTTCTCACGTGTCAGGGAGAACAGGAAAATCTGGAATTGTCAGGGAATTTTGTTTTAACTCTAAAAATCAAGGAATAGTTAGGGAAAGTTGCAATTTTTTTTTCAAAAACCTGGAATATTCCTGCAAGTAACAGTAATCAGTTATTGAGATTCAAGTTAAATAATTCTAACACCTATTACAATTATTTGTTATAAAAATTTCTCATTTTAGTCAAACTGAAATGTTCCCTTCGTCATTAAATAAAATTTTTTTTTACAGAGAAAATCTAATATTTCACATTATAATTAAAAGAATCAAAGTGTTCTGATGAAAATAGGGTCTCAATTTTCATTGAAATATACCTGGAAAAGTCAGTAAAGTTTTTTTTTCAGAATTTGAGTGGGAACCCTGTCATAGTTACATGACTATAAAGTAATAATGGTACTGATTAGCATGCCTGTTTTTGAGTTCATCATAATGGGTGCTTTTATTCATATTCATTTTATGTTAGTATATGTAGTGTATCTACCACTGCAAAAATACAATTCCAATTCACTAGTATATAAGACATGTTAACTCAATTCTATGTTGGGATACCTTTTCATAGATACAGGTTGACATTATCGATAACTACTATCCCCACATAAGTCGATAACATACTCCCCACATGGGTGACCTTCGGAGGAGATGTGAAACTGCCTACCTTGGTAGAAACTCCCACTTCGATTTGAACACCCCAACCTCGATGGATGGTCCGCATTGAACAGTTGACTTGTGACTGCGACATTGTCTACCTCCTCGTGCAGTTGCTACTCAGTTTTGATAGCACACAATGTATAGACTCGACTGCTAAAGGTAGCACCGAAGTGACCACGACCGTGAACTTAATACAGCTCTCACAATCAACACTCAAAAGTATGTTGATCTTAATACAGCTCTCACAATCAACACTCAAAAGTTCGTTGATCTTAATACAGCTCTGCTGGCTTCTCATAAAGCAACGATGAATCAACTAGTGGTATCCGTTCATCGAATTCTATCACAGCTAAAATTCTGGTAGAGTAGTACTGTAGTGTATCTACAACTACAAAAATACAATGCCAATTCACTAGTAGAGGAGAGGGGGGCACATGTGAACAAATTTTTTTATTTCTTCATTTTTCAAAAAATATAAATTTCTCACAGTAAAGAAGTCCATATGTTTAAATAGTCTTTTCTTTGTCTTATAGAATTTTTTGAGATTTTTCAATAAAATATTTCTTTACTTTATGATATTTTAGAAAAATGACTTCAATTGTTCACATGTGCCCCCTATTGGGGGCACATGTGAACATGCCTGGGGCACATATGAACAAGATTAAAAACTCAAAGCAAGCATCATATTTTAAAGAAAAAAATCTTAAATATATCAGATATAGATACGTATTATACTGAAAGGGTTGTAGCTTACTATGTGAATTTAAACTGTACAACAGTACTGTCAATAGGAAAATAATTTTTCAGATGTACAATAATTTTTCCACTGTTGGGTTTTTCGCAACTTCATGTTCCTCAGGAGTTGTAATGGGCCTTTTTCTTTCCTCTCTGATACTCTTTTATGCTTTTTTTTCTTCATTTTTTCTATCTTTTCATTTGTAGTTTAGCAATTCTATCTTTCTCAGGTGTATCAGTTAATATGCGTGACGCGCAATCAACCATTTAATAAAATTTAAAAAAAATTAAAGAAAAAATTGATAAATTAATTATGGAAAATTAAATTATAATAATTTTAAACTCATACATATTTTTTAAGCTTATAATATCATGAGGATAATAATCTTAATACTATGTAGGGGCACATGTGAACTGTTCACATCTGCCCCAGATGATTTGTTCACAAGTGCCCCATCACCCTTCTTAAACCTTACTTGAAAAAAAAAGAATTTTTAATTGAGTAAAAAAAAATAGTAATTGTCATAAACTTACCTGAATGTTCATATGATGATCTGCAATAGTTAATTTTAGTTTATTAGTTCATTTATACTATGCTTTCACTTGAAGAAGCGAGTGATTATAATATATACAACACCAGCTGATACAAAGAAATTGTCAGAAAAGAACAACAAAATGTCTCATTGTTCTGAAAGTTTTGCAGAGGGGTAGGACTAGTACTGCCATCAATTGAAAATATTTCAAGATTTTTTATTTCAAATCTTATTGGTAAAACATACCGTGTTCACATGTGCCCCCTGTTCACAAGTGCCCCCCTCTCCCCTATATAAAATATGTTGACTCGATTCTATGTTGGAGTACCTTTTCATAGATGAAAGTAGACATTGTCAATATATACTATCCCCACATTATTCAATAACAAGCGCCCCACAGTATTTTATACCTTACATTGCTTAAATGCTATTTTTGTTTCTTTTTAGTTACGTCTTTCGACTTAGCTGCACTCGACTTGGCCAGTGGGCTATCGGCTATGTTACAAGTGAAGGTAATATTTTACAGACCATTCCACAAAACAAGTCATTGTGCCAAGCTCTATTAGACGGTTATCGGGAAGGCTTGTAAGTAACTTTTTTTTATTGCAATATTTTTAAATTATTTTTTTTTAAATGTTTTTTTTATTTTTTTATAAATAAATTATTAGCTTGGCTGTTAACTCTTGTGTTTTTCTGCAGTTTATTGACCCTGAAAGCCACTTTTGTTATAATCAAAACAGGGTTGGGGTTTTGGACTGGACTCATTGGGTTTTACTGTCTTAAACTGTCCTTAACTGACTTAAAGTGTCAAAAACCTTGAACATTGGTAAAAGGTAAAAATTCTATGTGTGTAACCATTGTACACATGATAGTTACATATATTAATAAACACTTGATATTTTTTATACAAATTGGCTTTAACTTATTAAAGGACAATAAAATAATAAGAAAAGATCTAACTTTTGAAGCTCCACAATTGACCAACAAAAGTGAATACCTTGTCCCTTAAATATGCTTTTGATGCTGATAAATTATGTTTTTGCATAACTATAAATAATACAATATAAAAAATAATTATAAACATTTTTAATAAAATAAAATCTTCATAGCTGCCAACTTTTCTGGTTTAGCCGGAGGATTTCCTTTTTTTTTTTTTTTTTATCGAAACTTCCGCCTTCCGAATTTTTATTTTAATCTTCCGATTTTCCTCGATTTAAGAAAAAAAAATTCCCTATTTTATTTATTTTTTACAACTGAGCCAACGAATTTGCCGCCCCGAATTTGTACCCGAACGAATTTTTTAGAGCAGGAATCAAATTCTTGCATCTTCTCGGCACGTGCTCGAACAAAGGAGAAAAATCAAAGGTACGACGCAGAAGTTGAAACACACTCGTAAGCGCAGCTGCGTTTCGGAATCTGATTGGCAATGAGAACGCTCTCTAACTATAGATCAGGGGGAAAACGTTTCACTCGGCTACCGAAAGCAGACTAGTTTTTTTTAAACAAATTCTTCTTAATCTACGTCTTTGAATCTTAGTTTTGGAAAGTAATTTAGTTATCTTAAGTAGTTTATCTTAGTTTTTAGTGAAATCGTTTTTGAATCACAGTTTCGATCATCTCTTAGTGATGAGATGCTAGAGAAAATATTACAAGCTGATTATCTTTTGTAAAAATCAAAATTGCTTCAGTGTAACATTTGATGAATTTTTTTTAAAGAAAGCCAAATCGCGCACAGATTAAACTTTGAAAAATAATTAAAATTGATGTCCCAAAGTGTTCTTAATTGTCTTTAAATTTAATTGCGTTCTGGAGAAAAATATGTTGAAATTTTACAGCTTTTAATATCTTCCTTTTTTTGAAAACCCAATGTTGGCAGCTATGAACCTTGTTTTCATTCAGTTTCTAGTTAAAAATTTAACCTTTTATTTTTCACAATATTTATTTAAAATTGTGACATAATTTGAGTAAAAGGATTTTGATAAGTTAAAGAGAGTTTCAGACAAACAGGTTTTGGACAAGATGGTTTAAACTCAGTTTTAAACCGTGGATTAATTCCTTCTGTATTAAACCTTGCCAACTCTCAATGGAACTTTTTATTGTTTTTCCCTTTTTCAAAAAACTTTTTAAAAACCAGGAATATTCTATAAAAGATTTCTATCAAAATAGATTTTAACTAAGTTTATAAAATAAATAAAAACACTAACGTAGCTGTCAACTCTTGTGACTTTTTCTGCGTGTTTGTGCTTAGGCATAAATATTGAACTTTTTGTTTATGGCAACTAACCAGGGTTGGGTTTTTGACGTCAAAAAGTGGTTTTTGACATGACAAGGCAGGGGTCTGTCCAGGCCGAATTTACTACCGTTTAGCGGTACCTTCACAAATTCAACTTNAACCCTGCAACTAACATGACAAAACTTGTTATTCTTTTCTATTTTTTGTATCGTCCTTAAGAAAAAGGTTAAAATATTTGGTTAATTGAAGCATTAATAAATTACGAATACTTTGTTGAGGAGATTTACTGTCCAATTTTTGGCCACTTTTGGGCCTTCCAGTCCAAACCATTAAATATATATATATATATATCAATCCTAATTCTTGCACGGGAAGAGAATCATTTTTCTTGATCCCTTGGGATTTCTTTTCATTATTATTTTTATTTTTTTAAATATGGCCATTTTTGAAAATATAAAAATAATAATGAAAATAAAACCCTTAAAGGGATCAAGGAAAATTATTCTCATCCGAGAATAAGGATTGATATATATATATATTTTAACGGTTGGGACTAAGTGGATCAAAAGGGCACCCCAGTCACCAAAAATTAGAAATTGAAAGTAAATTAATTGTTCCTAACGGCAATGAGGAGCATGGAAAGAGATTCGAGGTTTGTGATTTATCGATAGATAAAATCACCAAAAATAAAGCAAACCCCTCTTATCAATATTAGATTTGAAAATACTTAGGTGATCATTAATCGCCTACAAGACTGTAAAAATTGGTATAACCGTGTAACTGAAACAAATTTGTGGTAAGAAATAATGAGTTATAAATAGATTTTTGTTTTCGATTTAGTGAATTAAGGAATCTTACATTATTATTGAAATAAAAAGTTAGCCATTACATTGATAGATTTGAAAAGAATAAAGTATTTTATGCTCGCTCTTTATAAATTGTAACAAGATTTAAATAATTGATTTAATTCAATTACAATGCGATTAAGAATGATTAAAAAAATAAGTTTAAGACTTTCAAGAAATTTTAAAAGCTAGGAAATATGTAATGCCTATTGGGGCACCACAATCATTTAATTTGTGATGAAATTTTAGACTAGAAGCTTACAAATTTTTTTTTTTTTTCCCAAGAAAAAAAAAAAACTAACATACTATTTGATTATTTACTAGTTTATTGTGTGAAGTAATGTTGCCTGTTAGAGTTCTGAAATCTAAACTTTTGTATCTTGTTTTTAGCTATCTCTATCCTGATGGTCGTAACATTAATCCAGATCTCAGTTGGGCAGTTCAGGCCACCCCCGAAGACCATATCAAGGTTACGCAAGAACAATATGAACTTTATTGTGAAATGGGTTCCACTTTTCAACTGTGCAAAATCTGTGCAGAAAATGATAAAGACATCAGAATTGAGCCTTGTGGCCATCTTCTTTGTACACCCTGTTTAACATCTTGGCAGGTAAATGATATTTTGTTGATTGGAGTTATAGATTGTATGCAAATTTATGTACATTTTGTTTGGTTTAATGTATTAGTCTTAATTTAATAAAGACTAATTCAGATGAAATTGGCACCAATTTTTTAGATCTTGATTTTAAATTTCTCAAGAAACATGAGTCCCAGACCCTTATCTTCAAATAAATCCTTATAGATTTGAAACAGTGAGGAGTTTTACTTACTTATGATCAATTATTACCATTGACAACAGAATTACTCCTGAAATAAAAAACCGATTCTATCTTGCGAATAGGGCTGCCTATGGGCTGAGAAGATTTATTAAATCTAGGTTTCTTTCTAGAAAAACAGAGCTCTTAATCTACAAAACTCTTGTTCGGCCAGTCCTGACATACGCTTTTGAAGCTTGGACAATGACAAAACTGGAGGAAAATTGTATCGCAATATGTGAGAGAAAGATTTTGCGGTGTATGATGTGTAATGTGCGGTGGTGTAAATGAAAACAATAACTGGAGAAGGAGATTTAACTTTGAACTGTACAAGATTTATGAACAACCTGATATTATTAAATACATAAAAATAAATAAATAGAATGAATTGGATTGCCCACGTGATTCGAATGAGTGATGACAACACAATAAAAAAGATACTGCTTTTTAAACCAACCGGAAAAAGGAAGCGGGGAAGGCCGCGATTGAGATGGGCTGACTCAGTGGAGTCTGATTTTCTCGCAATTAATGAAAAGAATTTGAGATCAAAGATAAATCGAAAGTCGTCATGGAGAAATTTTCAGAGGCAAGCATTGGCTCACATTGGGCTGTCTGGCCAACTATGATGATGATGATCATTAAATTTCATAACAAAATTTTTAATCAAATTAAAAGATAAAAGAAGAGATTTTAAATTTAATGTTTAAGCTTATGACATTTTAATTCCAACCTATACTTAAACAGTTTTAAGAATATTTTGACTGGTCAAATTATTAGGTTTAAATTTATTTGTAATAATAAAATAGATTTTCTTTCAGCTATTGGTAATTTCAAAGTCACATTAGAAAATTATAATTTTCCTTTTAATTACCGTAAATATAATTTTCGTTAATTAAAAAAAAGTATTTTAAAGACGTTCAAATAATTCGGCCGATATTGAAGCACGCATAAATAGGCCTATGCGGTGAAATTTAGGATATTTTGTTTCTGAAGCATATCGATGGCAGCACGTTTTTGAAATTTTACTTATTGAATGTTTTTACTATATTTTTCAAGAATTTTGAAAGGGGTCAGCACTTGATTAATTTCTTAAAGTTTTGAAGATTTGATAATTTATATTTCATATTGATTTGATTATTCTAACTGTAACTTAATCTTTATTTTTCTTTTAAGTAGGCGTTTCTTGATTAGGTCTTACTCTATGTACTTTTGAGTTGTGTTTGTATTTCATTAATTTTTCATTGCATTTACATTTCAATTTTGGATTTTGGACTAATTAAGAACAAGCAATTTTTAATTGCTTGTTCTTAATTTGTTTATCCATTATGGGGCCTTGGAGGCACAGCCACACAGTCAGTCTTTGGTATTACCACTGATGACAGAAAGGCTCCTGTATGTTAGCAGACAGTGTGTTCCCTAATGAAGTGCTGTTTTGCTAACATCACTTCATCTTTAAATTTTTTTGTTTTTTGCCTGATTTGTGTTTTAAACTTTCTAAATTAGTACTATATTGAATAATACCTAATGTAGAATATCAAAAGATGTCATTTAACAAAAAATTTAAATATTCTTTTTATCCTTAATGTACTATATTGAATAATACTTTTACTTTATTGGCATAAAAAGAACTGCATCTTGAGTTTCATAATTATTTTTAAAGTGTATCATGATTTTGCCGAAACAAGTTCAGTATTTTTGAAATGCAGTTGGCCCTTTATTAAAGAAGTTGCTGAATCCCGATAAGTGCGTTATATGGATAATTCGTTAAATAAAAAATCACCTTTTGAAATACTCAAATGACACAAAACAGGCTTTAAATTTATAAACACTAGAGATAATTAGAATAGCAATTGATACACTTTTATCTTGTAAACTAGTATTTACTATTTATTTTATAAATCTTATCCATGAAAGAAATCTGAATGTAAAACAAGAACAGATCAAAACATTATCCAGTGTTACATTATCATACTACGTGCATTTTCAACTAGAAGAAGCTATATTTATGTATAAAACTATAGCTGCATTTATTATAGAAGCAATTTTAAGCATACATTACCACATGCATTCTTAAGTTTAATTGCTACTGATAAAATCTGTTAATTTTGTCTGAGTTTTTAATTTCAAATGTTCTGAAATATTTTCGGAAATAGGGAAAGTGGATCTCAAAGAAAAGCTCGTTAAATAGAAAACTCACTTCGCAATCTGAAAGTTATTTTATGAAGAAATATCCAAATTGTTCTTGGTGCCTCGAAAAAAATTGCAAAATAGAGAAATTCGCAAAATGGAAGTTCGTTAAATAGTCCGGCTGTATAACTAATATTTGTACCAATTTCGTGTAGACACGATATATCAACCTCACTTTATAACAACTGTTCTCAGTTGAACCACAAGGGGTCTTTATATTGAGCAACAATCATATATAATGGGATATTTATTTAAACATTAAAATATTATTGGATATATCGAAATTAATTTACTTTTTTTTAAAGTATTTTTTTATTGTTTATTATTTCTTGTTATTAAATTCTGTTTTTTTAGGTATTCTTTATACATGCTTATATTAATGTGTATATTTCTTTATAGGATTCAGAAGGACAAGGTTGCCCCTTCTGTCGTGCTGAAATTAAAGGGACCGAGCAAGTCATAGTTGATCCCTTTGACCCTACTGGGAGAACATTTAAGCGGAATGATGGGCACACATCACACTTAGGCAATTTAGTCGATTTTGATGAAGATGAAAACTTTGAAGTAAGTGTTAGCCTATTAAAATTTTTTATCCTTCGCTCTAATTTTTAACATTTATCTATCTATCTATCTATCTATCTATCTATCTATATATATATATA
>NC_092204.1:4739870-4767836 GCF_043381705.1 Parasteatoda tepidariorum
TTTTTTTTTTTTTTTTTTTTTTTTTTTTTTTTTTTTTTTTTTTTTTTTTTTTTTTTTCTTTTTTTTTTTTTTTTTAAATCCTGTTGTTACCATGGATTCATTATAATCATTACCACGGATTTTCTTGTTAATTTTGTTAAAAAAAATACTGATATAATTATGGCACACAATGTTCAAATCTTGCATTCAAGAAATCATTCTTTAATGCACTCTGTTTGCACCAATATCATCGTGAATCTATGCAATATTTCAAATGAAGGTTCTTGTTTTGAATTTTCACATTTAAAAAGGAAAATAACAATCCCAATATCTTTTTATATCATTGTGTTACTATCTTAATTCAAATCAAGCATTTGATTATTTACTTTTAATGTGATGATTTCATCGTTTTTTTCTTCCTCAACTTTGCTGCTGTTTTTTTAGTACTTCTGATTTCCATGTGGTTTTTGAAATTCCGGTATTTCTCAGTTGATATGATTTTAGCATATGAAATTTGAATCATGCATTTAAATAATAATTTTTTAACCTATCCAATTTGCGCCAATAAGGGGGCAAATTCATGTGGTGTTTCAACAGTTTTTCAGTTATTGATTTTAGCATGGTTTTTATATATCCCACTATATTTCAGACCATATGGGTATTTTATTGCGCATTTTAGTATTTACTTTTTGAAACAATGATCCTATGTTTTTTTTCTTTGGCATTTATTGCAACTGATTTCCTCATAGTTTTTCAAATCTGATATTTTTAATACAATATTTATTGCAACAACCTAATCTAGAAACAAAACATGAATTTTCATGATTCCTTTTTAAAATAGTGTGATTTCGTTTTCGTTTGATCTTTTTTTTTCTTCAGTAATTACTGTATTTTGGGATTTTTAATAATTTTTGTTTAATACAGTGATGTAATTGTAATGATGATTTACAAAATTTGAAAAAGAAAGTAATTCATTTGCTTTTCCAAATACAAAATGTGAGAATATTCCCATTATGTAACATTAAAAAATATTACATTTACAATTAAAAAATTATATACAGTTTTATTCTTAGTGTTTTTTTTTTGTTGGTAAACTCAATGTTTCTGTTAGTAATTGTAATTAGTAATTGTTAATTACTAGAGAAGTATCATGCAGAAAGTACTGGGGAAGTTTGTCTCAGAAAGCCTCAAAAAATTCTGCCTCAGGGTTTTGCACATAAAGTTTTTGGATTTCTTATTTCAGCTTTTTTCGTTCTTTACCTAACTCATCCTTGCTACATAAAGAAACCTTCTCTCCAAAGTTTTTCTTCTTAAAAAAATGAGAAACATTTTTAACCAGATATTTAGTGCATGTTAGATTTTAAGTCAAATCTTATATTTTATTACTCTGAATAACTCTTTTGTTTTTTTTAAAATGCAGTTATAGTTTTGGAGAAATTTTTAATTTCATTTCTATGTAATTTATTTTTCTTCTTTTAACTATCAATATTAAATTTATATCAATTTATTTCTTTGAAACTTGCAACTCGGTCTAATTTAATTTAAAATTGTTATAAGCTTTCATGTTTGGTAAAAACATTTCTTAAGTTTATTAAATGGAATTTTTCTAGGATCCAAATACGTGGACCTCTTGTCTATTTGTGATGTTAAGTCTACTCTCTGCAAATCTTATAATTTTTTTTACTTTAAAGAAATATATATATTTAAATGAAGAAAAACTTAGTTATTTAGCTTTCAATAAATTTTTCATTTAATTTTTTGCAGTTTTCTTTTCTCTTTTAACATTCAATATTAAATTTATTTTAATTAACTTCTTTGTAATTTGCAAACTCCATTATTTAATTAAATTTAAAATAGTGGTCTTTCATGTCTGGTAAAATCACATGTTAAGTTTATTAAATGAAATTTTTTCTAGGATCCAAATACGTGGACCTCTTGTCTACTTGTGATGTTAAGTCTACTCTCGGCAAATCTTATAATTTTTTTTACTTTAAATAAATATATATATATATATATATATATATATTTTCTTAAATGAAGAAAAAACTTAGTTATTTGGCTTTCAATAAATTTTTCATCTCATTTTTTACAGTTTTCTTTTCTCTTTTAACTTTCAATATTAAATTTATATTAATAAACTTCTTTGTAATTTGCAAACTCCATTATTTAATTCAATTTAAAATAGTGGTCTTTCATGTCTGGTGTTAAGTTTATTAAATGAAATTTTTTCTAGGATCCAAATACGTGGACCTCTTGTCTTCAAGCATTAGCCTTGTCACCTCGTGCTGATGTATCCGATGGGAGTAGAGTAAGTGTATCAATTAATTTCAAAAGTTTGTTGGCCCCTCATTGCTTTGTGCAGGGTGCTTAGAGTTTTTAAAAAGTGCTTAAAGGTGCTTATTTTCAATTTTTAAAAGCCCTTAACCGCTTTTCTGATTATCCTGAGTTAACTTGGGTGCAGATATATAGCAAATATTTCAGCAGATATATAGCAAATACCCAAGAAAACTCGGGTGTAGTAGAATCTATCAGTATGTTTTCTTCCTTCACATTTTTACTCGGCCAGAAGAAAAGATCAAATTGATTAATTAATCTGCTGTGATTTGAAGTTTGCCAAGTTTTGTAGTTGGATTGTGGTGCACACGTGTTTTGTTCGATTGTATATACGACAGTTGCTTCATCTACATATAGAAAAGAGTTAAAAAATAGCGTGCCACTTCACTGGCCTTTGAAGAGTATCACTTTGTTTTGTCCCTTCTTTTAAAAACTATCATATAAAGACTAATGTTAAACTTATTTTATTTGCCCAAGATAAGTCGGGATAGTAATTTTTGAGGGTGAACTAAATGTTTTTTTGCTCATAAAAAAAATTAAAATTCCAACTAAAAATTTGTATTTTGTTTTGTTTTAGTTCCTGGTATTTATTAATAAAAGAAAAAAAAAATAAGTTGATTTTTTGCATTTTTTTCTCTCCAAACAACTTGGTAAAGAAAGCGGTTAAAGGTGCTTATTTTCATTTGGTATTTTTAAAAAGTGCTTAATTTTTCCTTTTCTAAAGTGAGATTTTTTTTCTTTACCATGTTGATTTTTGCAACAAATTATGCAAAAAGACATTGTTCATATTGTTCTATTTTAAGCATTTCATTGAAGAAATACTGAATCAAGTAAAAAATTTTAATAGAAATTTTTTTGAGGCCATTCACTAATTTACATTTGTGATATGAATTAATTAAAGTTTTCTTAGTTTGCTTAATTCTTTACATATCTTTATAAATTCGGTATGATCAATAATTATAATCTTGCTAGTGTTTTGTTGAATATCCTTTTATAAATAACTTTTATTCATATCTAAAAAATACACTTGATAAAATAGATAAAATAATTATAATTTTCAATAATTTTTTTTTTACATAATTGTGTTATGTAATAATTAATTTATAAAATTATAGATTTAAAATGATATAGAATGATTAGATTTAAAATTATATATTGAATATATTTAAAATTAAAATGATTAAAATTATTTTTTGCATGCTTCAAAGGTACTTATTTTTTGTTGAAAAATTTGACAACATATCTTGTTTGTGTTTCTGGTTTTCAAATATTCTGGTTTTTAAATTTATGAACATTTTTAGATTCATTTGATTATCTCCTGATCAGATTTTGATGACATTTATTTTAAACAAAGGTTGATGTAATTCAAATAATATGCATAGCTGCCAACTCTACTGGATTTTTTCAGTTTCTCTGGTTTAATTAAAAATCCGGTTTTTGTACATATTAGAAAATTTCTAAAAATTGAGTCTTAATTTCTTAAAAAAGGGAAGAAAAAAATTTTTTTGCAAAAATAATTTGGATTTTCATTGTGGTTATTTTGTCAATAAAAACCTGGATTTAAAAGTACTGTTAAAATTTAATTTAAAAATTTGATGGAGCTAAAAATTTAATTTTTTTTTAGTGTATAGCAAAATTAAGGTTCACCTCAACCTAAATATAACCATAGCTGCCAAATCAACTGCATTTTCCAGTAGACTACTGGATTTTGCCAGTTTCTCCCTATCTACTGGCTTAATTAAAATTCTCCTGTTTTTTTTAAATTTTAGAAAATTCCCTAAAATTTAGTAAGTTTTCTAAAAAAAAAATTATCCCGATTGAAATAGTATTTTTGTACAGATTATTGCTTGCTTGAATATTTAAATAAGTATTACTAATATATAATAAAGCAAACTTCATTTCTAGAAATCAGGTCAGTCTAAAATGTTCAGTTTATTCAGAATTTTCTTTGTAAATAAATTTAAAAAAATCTTTTAAATATCTTTGATGAATTAAATGCCTATTAATATTCAAAACTATGTGTAAACGTAACACACAAAATTTCTAGTATATTTAATGTTGATCTTAACTGGAAAATAGCAGTTTTTCTAATTTGATGACTCTAAAATTCCCTATGTGTAAAATATTTAGTACATTCTGCTACAATTATCATGAAATTTGTATTTCGTAAAATCTACTGGATTTTTTCCTATCTATGTTGGCAACTATATATAACTAATGGCAATCAAAAAATTACAAGCCATTTGCCACCTGATTTGCTAATTTTTTGCCAAAATTGGTCCAAATATGCATTTTATTATTTTTGTGAAATTATGAATATTTTATAATATTCTAAAGATGAATTTATTTCACGCTCTTTTCTTAATATTTTTCTTCATTTTAGAAATAACCCATGCAGTGTTATCCATATTTTGAGAAATGCTTTCATTATTAATATTAACCGGTTTTTTTTTAATTGATTCATATTTTTGGAAAACTCATCACATGCTCTAAAAATTGTGCATTATTAAAAATGCAAATTCAAGCCAGTAACTAAATTTCCTTAGTATACTTTTTTGATTTATATGCAAATGATTTTGAAAGTAACAAATATACCCATATTCCTTTCAGTGTGTAGTTACTATTTAATTGCATTACCAGTAATGTTGAATTAGCTGCTTTCAGTTGTCAATGATCTTTAATTTATCTGCTTTCTGTTGCATGTGAATAACTAAGCATATAAGAAATTACTTTTTTTAAAATATATGATTTTTAAAGTTGTTCCGACTTTTGAAGTGTAGGTTTATGCCAGAAAAGCAATAGCTTGCCTAAAACATAGAAATGTTTTAAGTATAGAACAATAAAAGTCTAAATATAGCCTTTAAACAGAGTTGGGATTTTGAACATTCTAAACTGGTTTTGGATAAGACACATGGGTTTTACTTTCTTTAACTGTCCTAAACTGACTAAAACTATCTTGAAGTGTCCAAAACCTTTAACATTGGTAAAAGGGTAAAAATTCTATTTGTGTAACAATTGTACACCTAATAATTCATAGATTAATAAACATTTGATACTTTTTATACACTTTTCTTTAATTTATTGAAGGAAAAGATTTATAACTTTTGAAGCTTTACAATTCACTGTACAACAAAAGAGAATAACTTATCCTTTAAATATGAATAAATATGCTTTTAATGCTGATAAATTATGTTTTTGCATGAGGATAACTAATGCAATATTAAAAATAATGATAAACTTTTTTTATAAAACAAAAACATGTCTTCATTTTATTTCTTGTTCAAAAATTAACCTTTTATTTTTCTCATCTTTTTCTAAATTGTGACATAATTTGAATAAAAAAGTTTTGGACCGGACGGTTTAAACCGTAGATTAATCCATTCTTTCCTAAAACTTGCCAACTATGCCTTAAAATAATTTTGAATGAAGTTCATAAAATTGTTACGATTAATAATAAAAACTTAAAAACAGTTAAAGAATATTTTGTTTGTTTTTTAGTCGAATAGTCGTTCTCCAATGGTCTCTCCTAAAGCATCTCCTCAATCTTCCCGAAGGCCTCCGAATTCTGCACCTCCACCTGTTCCTCCACGCCATGCCTCACCAACTGGAACTCCAGGACAGTCACCTAGTTCTTCTCCACGGTATCTGTAACATTTATTTACTATTTGTTACATGGATCGATAATAAAATTATTTTTATAATATCATACCTGAAAAGTCTCCTGTTTTTTAAGGAACATTCCTGTATTTTACGACTATTTCTTGTTTACCCGCATATTCTCAAATTTCTCCATATTTGTTGAAGAAATTTAGAACAAAAAATTTGGTGATAAACTATTTACTAACGGCCAAAATACTTCTCTTGTTCCTCAATAGATAGTGCTATTGACAGTACTATAGTATGTTTATTGTTTAAGTAATATAATAATGGTTTAAAAAAAATAATATATATAATGTATAATGGTAATAAATAATGGTTTAAAAAAATCTTAGTAAGATTAAGATTTATATATATATTTTATTTTGTTAATTAAATGTTAGTGCTTATATTATTTCCAATTTTGGCTTACATGATTATGCATGATGTATCAAAACTTTTCTCATAGCCAAAAAAATTTCACTAGTAAAGTCCCCGTTATTTTATTTCACCAATGTTGGCAGGTTTGCAATATTTGGAATAAATAGAGGTTTCATGCTATGGTCTAGGAAGAATTAAATAAACTTGTATAATATTTCAAATAAGTGACTCTAAATTTGAAAAAATTATATACAATTTTATTTTATCCAAATAGGTTTTTTTTTCTTCATAGACACTATGTTTCTATTACTTTAAATTAGTAATTTGTATATCTGTTATTAAAAGTATCTTGCAAAAACTAGAAAAAATTCTACTGCAGGGTTAATAATAATTGTAAATAATTTCACTGTAAATTTATAATAAGTGTAAAATTCAATAAATGATAGAACATTAAATAATATCTATTTTTTTTAACATAAAGGAAAATTTCTTTGCTAAAATAGTTTTTTCTTAAGAAAATTATATATGATATTAATGTATTTTTTAATTTATAAAATAATAGTTAGTAATATGAGAATATTTTATTTATAAAATGTAAAATTTGGCAGAAACAAATTTTTGATAAATTTTCTTTGCTTAATTTTATATAAATATATTGTTAAAGCTTCAATGAAAGTTATATATCTGTCTTATTTAGAGAATTTTTGATCTTTTCAGCAATTTTATTTTTAATTACTCTTTTTGAAATACTTATTGGCTATGTTAGGCAGTAGATATTATTTATGATTTAAATCAATATTTATGAAAATTTAATAAGTTACTTTAAAGTAAATTTTTAATCTGTTTTTCAACACTTCTATTTTTTCCTATTTTTTTTATTTTATTTATTTATTATTATTATTTTTAGTACTCCTGTTTTCCTTACTATTTTCTAAAAATTTTGGCTGCAGTCCCTGAAATAGGGTTTGAAAAAACACAGCCCACCTAGGTTTTTCATCAAAAACCTGGGGTTTTTGGTGAAAAGTCCAGGTTTTTCCTGAATTTTTTTTTTTATTCTTACGTATCAAATAAGAATGTATGATTTGCTTGGTGAAAACTCCAGGTTTTTTCTGAATTTTTTTTTTATTCTTACGTATCAAATAAGAATGTATGATTTGCTTCTAACAAGAAAGTTAGATATTCGATAACTATTTATAGCACATTTTGTTGCGATGTAACAATTTTTTTAAGGATTGTTGCATTATTATTTTTATTTCTTAAGGATAAATAGATTGTTACAGAAAAATTTAAATCTGCTCAATTAAAAGATCCCCAAATTTTTTTTTTACTAATTTTATTTCAATTTTTGGGTGCTTTAAAATTAGTTCATGTTTTTTACCAACTTCGTTGATAATATGGTGAAAATGTAATACAATAAATAAATAAAGTTAAATCCTAATACAGTTTTAGCTTGAAATAATTTTATGTAAAGCTCATCATAAAAGTAAACATAACACATTTGCTAAGTAATAATATCAAAATGGTTAAGTTACATGCCATTTTCAATATGCTTTTCATAAAATTTTTCAATATTTCTTTTATAAATGATAAGGTTATATTGTAAGATTAGAAAAAGAATTAGAATACCACTTTCAGTTTTAAACTCTTAATTTGCGATAAAAATAAAATATCAAATCATAATAATACTAGCGAATAATATTATGAAAGAATGGTAAAGAGATATTACAAATTAAAATAATTTTTAAAAAAAAAGAATTTATCGGTATTTGTTAATTTACAAAATTTACCAATTTACTGGCCATAGGAATATGTCGATAACTTTGAAAAATTGTTTTAGACCATTTTATTTATATGTTTCACTGGGAACTAATGTATAAAACATCTATAATAATAATAATCTACAATAAAACATCTATTATAATATATAAATCTTCTAAAGCATAATTGTATTTTTATTCTATAAAAATTTTAAATTAAGCCTAATGAAGAAAAAGTAGAACAATTTAAGGTGCTTAGATATTAGTAGGGCCTTTATTTACTTGAAATAGGACTGAATTTCACATGACATGGTTAAGAAAACTCTCGTGCATATTTCTAATTCAACTTTTTAGTTTTAATTCTTTTAATATAAACCTTTATAAATGAAACATTTTATTAAAAGAAAAAAAAGCATTTTTGTGTTACTTATTATTTAGCATGATTGAATGTGTTATATTTCATTACTTATATCAGTTTAATAAACATCTTATTGAAAGGTCTTATTTTCCTCTTAAAATTAAAATAAATGATTTATTTCATTCCTATCAGCCATTCTTGTGGTTCTAAAGATGACTCAGGTGGTTCTGTTACTGTTACTGTCAGCCCCTCTGCATCCCCTGAATCTTCAGGTAAGAATTGTTAATTTATTATGATTGATTCTTATAGTTTTATGAAGAAATTTTTAGTTGTTAATGTAAACACATTTTAAATCTTAATTTTTAAATTTCTGTATGTATGTTCTTCTAGATTTTGTGTGTGCGTTTTTTAGGATAAAAATCTGAGGGTTTTAAATTTTTTTCATAAGATTTTTTTATTAAAGGTTAGTTTAAGTAAGTTTTTTGTGTGTATAAAATTCTATAACAATAAGCTATTGTCTTAATGTAACATGTTTTAATTAAAGAAAACCTTGCTTAGGTCTTTTGGGCTTAAAATTATATCCAAATTTAAAAATCCATAAAACTATTTGTCCATAGTTAAATTTCAAATTGAATTTAATAAAACCATTCGTTTGACAGTACTAGCACTAAAAGTTATTTTCTTTATGAGAAAATTTTCGACTAGGTCTTACAGAAAAAAAAAATTTCAAAAAAATAAAGGTCTGTTAGAATAAATTTACAATAGTGTTTAAGAAATGTTAAAATGTTTGAATTTTGAGTTTCTGTAAAGTTTATAGAGGAAGGGCCTTGTCGTTTCATGTTTAAAAAAAACTGCGAAAAATATCTTGCTTTGATCTAGCGTAAGCGACCGGTTACGTTTACCACATTGCACTATCTGACCAAACATGTGCTACCTTTTCGTAAAAGACAGCTGGTAGAAAAGCTCCTCTTTTCCATAGTCTGCAAGGATAATAGGGTTTGCATGAGAACTTGATTTTATAAAAGTATTTGTTAAACTACCATTTTTCCTAAACGGTAATAAATTTTACCATGAACAGACCCCTGAATACTCAGTTTCAAATGAAGCTTTTTCTCGATTCAATTTTTGAATCTGTCCTAATTAAAAACTTTGATTTAAGAAATAACTCTTCTCATATTTTGAAATTCTTTGTTTTGGTCTATCAATAGATTGAACTTTTTAAATGCAGATATTAATTAGGGATAAAAAGTTATCACAACTGTTTAATGTCACTGATAATTTTTTTTTAATTATCTTGGGACTTCAATCATCTTTCATGCATTCAGTTTTTGGTAATATTTTTCTTTTTTATCGTACCTTTAGCAAATGTTATTCTAAATGATTTAATAAGCGCAGTGAATTAGTACTTATCAAAAGGAATGTCATGTGTCTTATTGGCTTTTAAAAAGATCACTTAATTTTGATCTTTTAAGGATAATTCATGTATTAATTATTTGTTCAATTATTACTGAATCAACTACTTATTGCGTTTTTTACTTAATCATGAAATATTAACTTCTTATGTATTATAAATTGGAGATTTATATATTTTTTTGAATTGCGACCCACTTATAGGGAAAAAAGGGCTTGAAAATTTGGAAATCATAGATCCTAAAACTCGTAGTCTCTAAAGTCTAGCGGAATCACTCTCTGAAATCTAACTGAAGATGAATATGATAAATTACTATATATACAATAAATATTAATTGTAAATGATGAATTGCAATGTAAACAAATTATTACAGCAATACAATTAATAATTAATTAATATATTGGCAAAACAGCA
This sequence comes from Parasteatoda tepidariorum, assembly GCF_043381705.1. Lineage (NCBI taxonomy): Eukaryota > Metazoa > Arthropoda > Arachnida > Araneae > Theridiidae > Parasteatoda > Parasteatoda tepidariorum. The sequence goes on from NC_092204.1 coordinate 4,750,141, forward strand.
AAAAATTACTACAGGATTGCCCCAGGCAACTGAAATGTTTTGGCATGAGGCGACTATGGCAACTTCTTATGCTTGAAAAGGCCAAAAAAAGGAACTATTGGGAGACTTTTTTTTGATGAATTTTTGTTCTTATTTCGGCAACTATTTTCATGCTTTAGGCTACTAAAAGCAACTATTTTGTCTTTTTTTTTCTGTCGCTACCCAGTTACTATAATATGTAAAGTAGTGCTTATAGAGACTACAATTCGTAAAGCAGTGCTAATAGAACTTGCTGCATTGTCTCTGTCAAATCTTAAGTAGTTGGCATATTCTAAAGAAGTATAAAAACATGTTGCAGAGAAATTTTAAGAACATACTTTTATTTTAGGGGTAGGTATTTCATATTCTGAAATAGCTCATGGAAAAACATCTAGTAGCGGAACGTGGCCACGCCCTTCATCCGGTGGTGGGCCACCAACCACCCTATCTCCCCCCTCGTCTATGGTCGATCCACCTTCCATGATTCCAGTCAGTCCATCAGTACACTATGCTGAATTAGCACAAATTAGGGAAGAAATGCCTGAACCAAGCTATGCAAATACGGATATCACTTTAAATAATGGTATATATGAATGTCATTGATATATTAGTGAATGTAATCTATTTATTTTTGTTATTCCTCATAAGACTACTGACTAATTAATATACCCGCCAAGTCTACTGTTTTTTTAATGAGGACTGCTGTATTTTACGACTATCTACTGTTTACCCGTATATTCTCAAATTTTGTATTTGTTGAAGAAATTTTTAAAAAAAATGGCGATAAAATAGTCGCTGATGGCAAAAATACTTCCCTTATTCCTCAGCAGATGGTGCTTATTGCCAGTACTGATGTTAAGTGTTAATAATTCAAGTAATTATAAATAATGGTTTAAAAAAATCTTCTTTAGTTTAAGATTTATATACATATTTTTTTACTTTGCTAAATGAAAGTGCTTATATTATTTCCAATTTTGAATTTCTGTTTTTGACTTGCACGATGTATCAAAACTTTATTCGTAGCCTAAAAAGTTTTCCTAGTAAAATCTCTGTTATTTTATTTCTCCAATGTGGACAGTTATGAATTAATGTTTATTTTTTACAAAGACAGTTTTTAAGATCTCCTAGAAATGTTTTCACAAAAAGTTATCTCCCTACATTGTAAGTGATTAAAGACAAATAATTTTTCATCCATTCGTGAATCCTAGGTCCTGTTGAAATGTGAGAAATTTTGTTATGTTTCCTTCTTTTCATGTTTTTCTCTATAGAGAATTTTTTTTAAATATTTTTCCCTATGTTTTTTCCTCATTTCCTGGTAATAGATCATATTAACCCTATTTATCCCTTTTATGTTTTTCCTTAACTTATTATTTTATTTTGACTTTTAGCTTGGTTGAGTACATATTTTTTTCTGATAGTATGTAATATTAACAAATAATGTTGTCTCTGTGTTATTTTTCTTTCTTATATCAAATTAATGCTGTTTCTTTGAGTTTTACATATTAAAATCATGAAGCGTAGCATTTTAAAAAAGAGCTTAAAGGTGCCTTTTTTTTACTTTTGTTTTTTAAAAGCCCTTAAAGCTGCTTTTTTCATTGGGCGTTTTTAAAAAATTCTTAATTTTCCCTTTTCGAAACTGAGATTTTTTTCTTTGCTATGTCAATTTTCATCACGTATTATGCTAAAGTGTGGTTTTCACTATTCAAAGTTTTCACAACTATTCTATTTTTTTTTCTTCATCCATACCAATAATATACCTAAGTTTTGGTTATTTTTAGTATTGACTTAACTTATTTTTATATAAAAAATAATATTTATTCATGTTTTTTTTAAAAAAGAAATCATTACGTCCCTAGAAAGTCATCTTGAAACTAAGTTGGGACGGTAATTGGCTTAAAATAAGTACATCAAAAACATTGTATCTTCTTCGAAAATTCGAAAGCAGGGAATTTTTACAAAATACCTTCATTTAAAAGAACTTCTAATTTTTCTTTTTATATAGAACTAATATTTGACTAATATTTTCTATTTAAAACTCTATGCATATCAAATTAATAGAAAACAAGGACAGGAAAATTAATGCATATTCTCTAACAATTTTCATTTTTACAATAAAGGCCATGCTAGTTTAACAGAACTTCTATACTTATAATTATTACGATTTTCTTCCATTTTGCGTAATATTAAGCAAGTTTTGGAAACAATATTTGTTTTTAATTATAATAAAGATTAAATATATATATTTTTTTATTTATCTTTTATTTATAATTATTTGTTATAGGCTTTCACTTTTAAATATTTTGTTATTGAGAAAAAAAACTATCTTGTAATTATGCTTATAAATAATGATCACTTTTAATGTAGGCAAAAATGTATATATGTTAAGTTAAAGTGAATGACCAAAATCAAGAAAATTTCGACTTTCACCGGTGAATGTCAACAATCACATAGTCGCTTTGAATGTCCGAAATATTTGTTATATCTGATTTGGTATTAATTTATTTGTTGATATTGTATTTATTCGATATTTTAATATCTGCTGTGGATAGATTAGGAGAAACATTAGCGTTCAGAGTACCGGTTAAATGCATACCGGGCAATGACACTTGACCTTACCAGAGTCAAAATTTGTGATGGTTTTCCATTGATGGGCCATCATAATCTTGATGGCAACCATCAATATTTCTATCATAAACCATTATATTTTTTGATGGTAAACAACATAAGTAACCATCAGGCATTCTGACTGATTTATGAGGGTCTAACATGAGAATCGATACTTGTTTTCATGGTTTGTTTATGTTCAACCATCAGAAATTTCCCTCATAGTTTCTTAGATATCAAATGTTGAAACGATCATGAACCACCATCACCTCAATGCAGAAATTCAGACAGATTAAGGATGGTCCAGCATTAAAAAAACCCTAATTGTTTTGATGGTATATTCCTGCTGAACCAACAATAAATATTATTGAACCATCATAAAATGCATTATGGACCATCACAAATTTCCGTAGTATATTAGAATTTAATTGGAACGATCATGAATAACCATCGTCCCAATGTAGGAATTCGAACTGATCTATGATGGTCAAATATTTAAAATAAAAAAATTGTTTTGATGGTATATTCCTGTGAACCAACAAGAATTCCTATTGAACCGTCATGGAAGTGTATAGTTGTAACCATCACAGATTGTTGGTCCATGAGAATCAAACTTCTCTTGATCATCCATCATAGTATTAAAGTAGCATTTTTCCATCATGGAATGATGGAAGTTTGTTGGCATATCAAAAACCATGAACACATAATGGAAAATGTTGGATCATGGTGACTATCCTGAATCGCACTGAAACCAACCTAAACCATCAAAATTTTTTGATGGGACCATCAAGAATTTTGATTTGGGTAATAAAACATTGATGTATGGCTTACCGGGCAGTGGCGCTTAACTAGACCTAGCATGTATTTCAGACATTTACCAAAGCGACTATGTAATTGTCAACTACCACCAATTTCGGTCATTCACAGTAACATATATATATATATATTCATAGATCATGTGTTTAATCAAGATTAATCATTTTGTAGCTAGTTCACAAAATCCTAGGTCAGGAATTGAAGTACCATCTTCATCTTCTCCTCAACAGCCTCCTACTCACATCAACAAAATTGAAAAAAGGTATTTCTTTTATACATATACAGTGGTGGTCAAAAGTATGGAAATTTTTTGAAAGTTTCATGTTTTTCAACTTTGTGTGCTTGTAGAATATATTAATTTTCACTTAAATACANCTTATTAGTTTGAATCAATTATAGCTTCACTTAGTTGTCTTTTATTGGATGTCAACCAAGTCTCCAAATTCTCTTAATTTCTTACACCAGTGTAGATCATTTCACATCACATTGAACTTCTGAAGCAGATTGATATTAATGCTTTGAAATAATTTTTAAGTAAACTATAACACAATAATCTCTTGAATATTTTTTATTTTCAGGGAGGGAGGAATTGAGAACATTAGAATTAAAAACTGACAAATTTATGAATTTTGCTTTACTTTAGTGGTAGTAAAAGTTAATGTGGTTTATGGAGAATTGTGATTCATAGAAATGTTTTTTATAGATCTATTTCATGGTTCCCACAGGTAAGGGAAAACCTGAAATTGTCAGGGAATTTTATTTTAACTCTAAAAATCTGGAATATTCCTTTATCATACCTACAAAATAACCAGTCTTAAAATTGTCAGTAACAATCATCAGTTATTGCGATTCGAGTTAAATAATTCTAACATCAATTGCAATTATTTGTTGTAAAAATGTCAAATTTTAGTCAAACTGAAATGTTCAATTCCTCATTTAGTAATACAGTAGAGCGCCGATTATCCGAACTGCTCGGGACCGAACGTCGTTCGGATAATGAAAAGTTCGGATTATTAGAAGGTTGTATAAAATCTAGTTTAAATTATCATTATTTATACACTAACTTGCCTTCACACTTTTTCCAGGTTTAGGACTGGCAGTACTATCTAAAATAGCTCTGTTTTAATATCAAAAAAAAAAAAATTCTCAAAAAAAATTTCAAATTTTAAATATTTTTATTTATTTTTTCTAAAACTTTTTTTTTCATTTTGAATTTTTTTAATCATATTTCAACTTTTTAAATTATTTTTTGTCAATTACTGATTTAACCACATTTTTCTTTATTTTCATTACAAAAGAAATCCAGCAAAGACTTTTGTTTCAAAGAGGATGCTCTTTTTTGAGCAGCCATATCCCTTATTCTTTTAAATAAATCAACTGAACTGGATCAACATCATTTTGGCGTTCTATTCAATTCATTGCAATATCGAATCAATTGCATGCTTCTATATGAGAAGGTCCACTATTTTGAACTTGATCACCTACGTCTTCCTCTTCATCTGTGGAGTTCCGATTTTCATTCATAATTTTAGCAACTATTTCATCATCATTTTGAAATACCTGGACATTTTCAGTGTCTCGACACCAGTCTTCTATTTCATCTGCTGCATAACCTGGCATCTTTTCATCCGAATGATCTAATTTTTCAGAAATTAAGAAAAATTGTTGATAAGTTAAAAAGTATTCTAAACTTTGAAAAAAAAAAAAAATTCGGACACATTTCGGATAATTGGACGTTCGGATAATAAGGGTTCGGATAATCGGCGCTCTACTGTATTTTTGTACACGGAAAATCTAATATTTCACATTACAAATAAAAGAATCTTAAGTTTTCTGATGAAAATAGGGTCTCAATTTTCATTGAAATTTACATGGTATACTTGGAAAAGTCAAGGAATTTTTTTTCTTTTCGGAAATTGAGTGGGAACCCTGTCGTTAGTGTATTAAATTTCTTTTTGATTTGATCTTCGTGCTTTTTTTAGTATTTCAGACTAATTGAATTCTAATATTTAAAATGTTTACATCTTCAAAACCTCTTTTATCTATATTTTTTATCTGTTTCATTTTTCTCTCTCTTAATTTTGTTAAATTTTTTTTAATGTAGGTTAATAAGAATCGGCAAACCTTTGGATGCTCTCGAAAACAAGGAAAACCGTGTGAGTTATGAAAATTTGCACATGGATCACATAGCGGCCCTCATTGCCGAAGGCTATGCTCAAAATGAAGTAATCAGAGCTCTTGGAATCGCGAGGAACGACCTTCAAATGGCCAGGGACATTTTACACGAGTTTGTTACCAAACGAAAATGAGCTTTTGCTGAAGTATGAGTAAGAAAAAAAAAATAATAAATTTTTTTAACTAGTCAAAACTTATCTTGGAAGAATGCAACAATAACAACGACTCTGTAAAGACGCAGAATATATTTTGCTCAAAATTGTTGAAAGACACTGTTGTTTGTTGCTTGCATTGAAATTCAGACGACAAATTTTTTTATTCACCTCAAATGAAATGAATGTGGTCACTCTCGTTGGAGCTGTAATTTGCTGGTCGATTGCAGCGAACACTCACATTTTTGGAGCAGGAATTTCTCCATTCTTCTGTAATAATCGATTCTGCTAATCAATACATTGAAAATTCTAGTTAAATATGTATGCAAATAAAATATATATATTTGCCAAATCATTTTTTGATTTGTAAGCAACGATCTAGTTCTTTTGCATGATGTAAAAAGTTTAAATATTCACATATTCCATTGGTTTTGTATTTAAATATTTTATTAATAGGTGCACTTCTATTAAAGAACAGTTTAAATATCAATTGTCATTTATAATATAACGCATAAATAGTTGTTCCATTTAACCTTTTGCTATTTAAAGTTCTTATTTATTGTAAGGGATGCTTGTTGTATGACCAATTCTTTTTTTAAAATTCATCTATAGTCTATTGGAATTTCTGTGCAAGTTGGAAACCAATTTTTATATGGTTCATTTGTTACAGCTGATTAATTGGGAAATATTTACTATGATAAAAGAATCTAAACTTTAAATTTGTGAATTAAAAAGCATTTATATTTCAATAAAACCACACATTACATAATGGCTTGTTTCACTCCTGATAATCTGGCATACTCACTGCGAAGGATGATACAAATAATCAAAATCAATTTTCTTAGAATGAAATAATTTGGCACTTATCGATTATCTTTTTATCACAACCTTTTTTTATTTATTGCCAAAACTGTATAGAGTAATGCAAGATAAGAAAGTAAAATAAAATATAACAGAAGAGAACAAATTGTAAGGATAAAATTAATAGGCATCTGTGCATAATTAGTTGTGTATAGCCCTTCCAACCTTCTATGATGTTTTTTCTCTCCTTTTCTTATTAGTTTCTATAGTTTGTCTAATGTAAGAACTCCCCTAGCTATTGGCCTCGAACCGTGGCGGTGAGTATGGTAACGAGACATAACTATTTCAAGTTGGAGTGTGGGTTCATTGCTTAGGACAGGTTGTGGCCTGGATCGGCAATGGAATAATTTTTTTTGGTCTATTGTGTTAGCTCTAGAGCAGTGTTTCCCAAAGTGTGGTACTCATACCCCCAGGGGTACGAGAACAGTTTAGCTGGGGGTACGCATTCTTATGCAAAATATCTTTCAACAAAAAAAATTTCAAAATTTTTTTATATAAAAACAAAGCTAGCCATGAAAATTTAAAATTACATATTTTTCAATTGGCTATTTTTTGCAAAGTTAACAGTTAATAATTAATGGTGTCAACAGCTAGTTGTGAATTAACTTTTGTGCAATTTTTTAAAATTTTTAATAAAAAATCTATTCATTTTTTTATTAATGGCACACAGCGTTACGAAAAATTTAGAGAGGGTACACAAAAGTCAAGTATGGGAAACACTGCCCTAGAGTAAAGACAAGCTACCCTCCCTGAAATCTGCTATTCTTGTCTCCATAGCAGCAGCCATCTTAGACGTTGTGGCTGGAGAAGTTCTTGCCATAGACAAACTATCACTGATCAGTTCTCACCAAAACTTGGGTTCCTATGATCATATTTAATTTGTAATTAAAGCTTAATAAAAGTTGAGTCATCCTATTTAGCCTATGTTAAGTAGCCAATTTTAAGATTGTTTTACTGATAAACTAAGTTGACTATCCTGCTGTTTTTTTCTTTTGTCCTCTACTATTTTATAATCATTCAATAATTTGTGATTTCCCCAACGAGCTTTTGTTGGCATATAAACCTTTTTGCAACGTCACAGTGTCAGTCTTAAGCCTGTCTTCTCCTAAAGCATGCTAAGAAAACCATTGGCTTTTACTCTCTGTGTCATTCAGTGTTAAGTCATCCTCATCATCATAGTTAGCCAGGCAGCCCAATGTGGGCCAATGCCTTCCCCTAAATATTTCTGGACAACGACTGCCGCCAATTCTTTTTCTTAATTGAAAGAAAATCAAACTCCACCAAATCAGCCCATCTCAGCAAGAAAGCGGGGGAAGGCTGCATTTGAAATTCAATGGATAGTAACAAAGTTTTTTTTATCTATGTTAAACTAATGGAAGGCATGAGGTAGTTTACTAACCTTAGCCAAATATAACCAACCAAATATAACTCTATACATATATATAACTCTTTATAAAGAAAAAAGAGTGAAAAATGTACATGTGCTCCAATTTATATCAAAATTCAAATCAACCCATTGAATTGGCATGAGTAGTGAGATACAACATTAGAAGGGGGGGGGGAAGGCCTGATTTTTTTAAAATTGAACATTCTGTCAACTTAAATTTGCTTTTATTCATATATTATTTTGAAAAGGGCAATTCTTTTTAGTAAACTATACATTTTTTATGTATTGATCAAAAATTTCAACTTTTCTTCTCTTATTCTAGCATTATTGTTTAGTTTTCTATTTCTAGTCAAATAAAATATTAATTTACAGTAAATGGAATTAAGCAAAATAACAAATAATACTGACTTTTCTTTCTTTTTTCTTCTTAATTTTATTAAAATGTATGGGCTTACTGTCAAATTTAGTAGTTTTTTTTTTGCATGCTAAATTATTTATTAAATAATATTTTATGGGTAATTCTTAATACTTTTCTATTTTTCATCATTTTAGGTCAGGTTTGATTTTTCATTTTAATTAGTTATTTTTTTTTAGTATCTATTACTAATAAAATTTTTAAAGTAAAGACTGAAATGCTCTAGGGAGAAAAAATAAAAAACAGGTTTTCTTCATTATGATAAAAAAAAATTACTTAAATTATCTTAAAAAGTCCCATGGTATTTTGCGCATAAAAATGCTATTATCGAAAAGGAAAAGCTATTCTGTTTGACAGTATAAAGCATAATGCAAATGTGCATCAAATTGTATGAAGGTTTTACGTTTATTTATTTGAGATTTCAGATTGTGTTGTTAAATGAATTATTTTCAAAACTTTGTTGATATTTTTATAAGAATTTGAAAGACCATTCACTGATCAGAAAACTTAGATTTCATAACTAAAACTTCATATTAAATTGTGATGTCTGCAAGCATTATGAATTTAACACTAGCACATAGCTGCCAACTCTCCTGGATTTTCCAGTTCACTACTGGATTTTTTCAGTTTCGCCTGGTCTAATTAAACTTCTTGTTTTTTTACATTTTATAAAAGTCCCTAAAATGGAGTAAGTTTCCTAAAAAAAATCCCTATTAAAATAGAATTTTTGTACTTACTAGAATATTTAAATAAGTATTACCAATACATAATTAAGCAAACCTCATTTATAGAAATCAAAACTTTTTTTTTTTATAAGATGTTAATTTTATTTTTATTCAGAACTCCCTTTTTAAATTAACTAAAAAAAATCTTTTTACTATCATTTATAAATAAAATGCCTTTTAATATACGAAGTTATGAGTATACATAACACATAACATTTCAAGAATGTTTAATGTCAATCATAACTGGAAAATATTGCAATTTTTCTATTTTGATAACTATAAAAATCCCTTAAATTCCCTATGTGTAAAATATTTAGAACATTATGCAGCAATTATCATGAAATTTATATTATTTCNAACGGAAAAGCATCATTTCTAGAGCGAATTATCTTTTAAACTTCTGTGATTTCAGAATTTTTATTATTATTTTTATTTTATCAATTTAAAATTGTAGCTGAAGCAAGCCAGTCATTGGCGAATTTTTTTAAAATTCAGAAATGAGAACAGAAAAATCAGGAATCTTTCTTTCCTTTCTGATAAACAAGAAAAGTATCTTTAGAATATAATTCTGCAGAAAAAAAAGAAAGAAAGAAAAGTATTTTCTTTTGTATTTTTTCAGCTATTTTATTGCTTCAACTCTTTCTTTGCTTTGTTTTTTAAATTTAAAATCTATAAATATGAAGATACAGAGTATAACAGTTTTGGTTATACCTATAATTTCAATTTCTGTTATTATAATGCTTTTTTTAATTTATTGTGTTTTGTCGGAGAAAATAGTAACTTCATAGTAAGTCATGAAAAATTCTGGTTATTTAATAAACTTATACTTATGGTTTCAATTAATGTTATTATAATGCTTTTTTAAATTTATTGTGTTTTTATCAGAGAAAATAGTAATTTTGTTAAGTCATGAAAAATTCTTGAATTAGTCATGGATTTGAAAATCTAAAATGTAGCAGATACCATGTCTATGCAAACACTTAAAGATAATAATTTAATACTTCATCCAACGATACCTCCAAATTTTAAGACGTGTCAGAATAAATTATTGTACAGTTAAATAAGACTGAAATAGGATCTTTTCTAAAAATTTTGTTCATAACTTTATCCACTAATAATTAAGAAATTTGCAAACCGGGGATTTATTGTAGATTTCTTAATATATATATGTGTGTGTGACCTGTTTTTAGACTTGTTCAGTGTTGTGAGAAATTCTCTTATTTCTTGCTTTATGTTCTTAGAAGTGCGAAAGATACAAAAATGAATATTTATATACTATAGAATTGAATATGTTGCCTTATGAAACTTTGTCTCCATACTTACAAATTGAGGTGAAAAAAAGTGATGGTTCATTCAAAGATTTGCTTTTTCAAACTAGTCTGTTGTCCATGCTTCTTATAACGAAGGAAAATATTTCTGGTAAATTATTCAGATTGTATTGAAAATTTTTTTTGTGTATAGTTTATGTGTATATAGTTTGAAAGATAGTTTTTATGCAGAAATATGTTTAAAAGCACTTTGTGTCTGCATTGAAGGCTTTTGAGTTCCACTTTAATAACATTAAAATTTTTATTTTCAATCAATTTAATTGTGATTTTGGTTTTTTGAGTGATGATTTAAATATAACAGAAATGTTACAGTGTAACAAGAAATTTATGACTATTGTTATGTAATGAATTAAATGTAACTTTTAATTAAGTAAGAAAAAATTGCACAATTATGTCACATTTATTGAAAAAAATATATTGTACTTTTCTTATGTAGATAAATATAATTAGGTTATCAATTATTTATTTTCTCTGTTAAAATTTTTAAAATTAAAATATTACATTAAACAAGCATTTTCACTTTTAAGAAAAAGAGGAATAGATTTAATTATCTATATCTGTGCGACAATGTTTTTGCTCCTTAAAATTCTTTAAAAATTTAGTACATTACTGATTTGTCTTACAGATTTTTAAAAATACAGTTTGTAAAAGTTTTTTTAAATTTTATTTCTTATGTAATGTCACCCAAATTTTACTTCCGTAAATCAGCCTCATTAATTTAAGTTTCTGCATCATCATGATTCATTTGAGTTTTTATCTTATCACATTCACAAAAAAGAAATGAAATTTAATTAAAAATAGTCGTATTCATTTAGTAATTTAATCCCTTTGAATGTCCATACACACATAAAATATAAAAATAAACTTATTTTATAAATAAAATACTAGTACGTCATAATAAATACGTCATAATACTAGTACGTCATTTGATTTAATAATTTAATCCTTTTGAATGTCAACATTCATAAAAAATTAAATATAATTGAAAATATTAGTATTCATTTAATAATTTAATCAAATAACCAGACTCTAAGAAACCATTTAGTATTAGTTTGAGTAAATAAATGCATTATGATTTAAATAATGAATGCATGCTTTAAATGCGTGTCTAGAATTTATTTAAACTTTTCCATTTTAAAAGGAGGAAATTCATAAGTCAAATGAAACATTTTCTTTTAAAAAGAAAGTTTTTGAATTGCTACTGATGTGGGTATAATCAATTAGACTGTTATCAAAAACAATGAGAAAAATGATTTTCTTTCTATTTATAAAATAATTACCTTGATGAAAGTTAAGAATATTTTTGCTGAAAAAAACTAGATTCAGATCATAAAAAGCAGGGTTTTTTTTGTTCTTTTAAGTTCATTAACGATAGTTTATTAATTTCCTACATTAAAAATAAATATCTGTCTGATAAGTTTTTGTTTTAAAAAAAATATTTAAATTTGATATACAGATGCTGTTGCAGCATGCAAATTTATTTTATGTCGCATTATTTTTTTTTAAAATGGCTCTACCATAAGTTTTTTTTCTGTTATGTCATTATTTAGGGTTAATATTCTTGAATAGTTGCAGTATCAATTTCATCTTAAAAAAGTAATTTGCTTGTAACTTCCCCTTAATATTTTTTTTAAAAAAATAGAACTATTCTTTTACTTTTTTGCTTTTTCAGTGATAAATAAATATCAGTGCATTTTATGATCACTGAACCCATAAATAAAATTAAACAGTTTTTTTTGTTTGTTTTTTTGCAGCTGTGTCTAGTTTTTAAAGCTGATGCTTTGTATTTATTTTGAAGATATTTTTCAATTAAAAAAGAAATCGATACCTTCATTGTAAATATTAAGTATTAAAAAAAAATCTTGTGAATTGCAATATTTTGATAGTTTAAGAGGCTGTGGTAAGTAAACTCTCATTGTGATGTGAAAAAAAAAGTTCTAGTATATGCAATATTTTCTTATTATCAATGGTTCGTTATGGCCTTGTCATTAAAAGTTATTTGCATAAAAGCTCCCCCCCTCCTGCTCCAAAGCCTTCGTTTTAAATGTTGCTGTATTATTTATTTTATGTGTATATTTTATTTAAATAATCAAAATGTAAGAGAATAAATGTTTTGAGTGTGTTGAAATTTATATGGCTTTGTAATTGAGAAGTAACTTTTTAACTTTTCATTTACCATTTATATATATATATATAAATTTCATTTACGTCATAACACTTGCTGCAATATTAATTATTATAACTAATTTTCTAGCTCACTTGTCAAATTCAGGGCTCATTTATCAAATTATTTTGATTTATTTTTACTAATTTTCTCTTCAAATGTTTTTACTTTTTTGCTCCACACTATTAAATTTTAATTGCCCAAAAAATATATTTAAAGAAAGCTCTTTTCATAATCAGGGGTTTGTCCAAGCTAAATTTACTACCGTTTAGCGGTACCTTCGCAAATTCAACTTTAGGAAAATTCACGAAATACTTTTTCTTAAAATTTTATTTTTATGTCTCGTAAGAGACGACAAATCCATATTTTTGTGTTAAAATTTTTAATTTTCATAAATAATGTCTAAATTTTCACAAAATAGGTACCTTTCGGAAAAACCTAGACAGAACCTTGATAATGATGTAATGTTTTTCTTTTGAAAGTGTTAAAAAATAGCTTATTCAACAGGGTGCATAGCGTTTTTAAAAAGTGCTTAAAGGTCCTTATTTTTGATTTACGTTTTTTAAAAAGCCTTTTAAGGTGCTTTTTTTTTCATTCGGGATTTGTAAAGAGTGCTTAAATTTTCTATCTTTTAACACTCGAAAGACTAACTTAGTATATACCAATTGATCATTTTGATTGCCCAAAAGCAGTCAAAATGACTGGATTGTGGAACAATAACTAATGTGTAAAGAAATTTGTTTCAAATTTTTATTATTTTTTTAATATTATTTACAGTTATATAACAAGTTATTAGTAAATATTAACAATAAAAAAAAATCATATGTTGTACAAAAAGTCACAACATTTATTCGGGATTTGTAAAAAGTGCTTAATTTTCTGTTTATTAACACTAGAAAGACTGAAACTTAGTATATACCTATATTGCTCAAAAACAGTCAAAATGACTGGATTGTAAAAGAATAACTAATGTGTAAAGAAATTTGTTTCAAATTAATTTTTAATATTTTTTATATTACTTACAGTTATATAACAAGTTATTAGTAAATATTAACAATAAAAAAATTATATATTGTACAAAAAGTCACAAAATTCTAAGAAATTATGTCATTATATACATCATTGTTTTTCTAATTGAAATTAAAAAGCAGTCAAAATGACCTCCTTGGGCAATCTAGTGTTAAAATGAGATTTTTCTTTGCCATGTCAATTTTTGTTCTAAATTACAAAAAATGCATGATTTTCCCTGCAATATTTATCAGAAAAACTATTCTATCATAATTATGTGAAGTTTGTGAAAAAGTTTTAGAATTTTATTGGTTTTATGTTTATTAAATAAGAACTTAAAACTATGGAAAAAAATAATTTTATCACTGCACTGATCCTAATTATGGTTTGATTTTTTTTGTACTGGAAAGTGATTAAATATATTTTTTGAGTGTTTAAAAAGTACTTAAAAGGTGCTTATTTTTGTTGAAAAAAATCTGACTATGTACCCTGTTCAATTCGGAAGAAGTTTTTTTTTATTTATTTATTTAATAAGATTGTTTAAAATAAAAAGAATTTACTGTAATCTGGAGTTATTTTGGAAGCCCTGTCTTGGCAACAGCTGATGGTAAATCTTTATTTTGTATGTTAAGTACCTTACTTAATCATTGAGAATAAATTTTTTTTAATCATGTTCTCTACTTAATAATATGTGTGTGTTATGCATTCATTTCTAATCATTGTAAAGGTTCCTTTGATGTTTCTAGTGTACTGTAAAATGAAGAGCTTGGAATTTCTTTTTTTTTCTTTTTGTTTCTTTTTGTTGTAGAAAATGTCAATTTTACTAAAATTTCACAACCCCTGATTTTTCTATTTATTTGTTGGAGACAATATATAAATGCAGAATATTTTTTATAATAACCAGTAGTTAGTATTAACAGAATGTCTGTTTTTTGCAGATGCTTGTAGGTAATTTTTTTATTGTTTACAAATTCATGGTACAAACAAGAATTTAAATAATTGAAAGTTTAACTATTTAAATGTTTTTTTTTCTAATTCATAAGTTTAAAATATTTATTCTATCTTCAATTCTATATAGTAGTAATTGAACATTGATAAGTCAATGAATATTGGTGAAGTCGTTTTCCTATTTCTGGCATGTAAACTTTCTAATTTGTTAAACCAATTTTCTTTAATGGGATTTTTTTTCTAATTATTTGTTAGTGCATTATTATTTTTAAGAAAAAAAACCAAAAGAAAACTCACTTCTTATTGTTCTCTTATCAGAAATATTAATTCCTATTTTCCAGAAAAATCTATTAATGTTAAGCCAAATTGGTACAAAACTGATGATGTTTTAAGAAGCATTTAGTGCATTCGAGATATTAAGTGTTTTTGAAAATGGAAAACTAAACTGTGCCATCTCTTACACTATATTTTTTCTTAATATTTTTCTAATTTTTGTCTATAAAAATTGTCCTTTCCTAATCTATCCTCATCAGATATTAAAATATCGAGTAAATATAATATTATCAACTAATGAATTATTAAATTGGATATAACATATATTTCGGACATTCACCAACTGTTATTCATTATTATGTGATTGTTGACATTCACTGGTAAAAGTCGACATTCTCTTGGTTTCGGTCATTCGTGCTGACATACATCTTTTATATGTATTGTAGATGTTACCATTATTCATTTGTAGTTATACAGGTTATATGATAAGGTTAACAAGTAATATATATAAAGAAAATAATAAATTCCTACTTATGTCAACAGAGAGAAATTTTATTTTAGTTAATTTTTATTAAATAATTAAATTCAATGAATAAATTAATATTTGTAAAAACTGTAATAACATCAAGTGTCATAGACTACAAGTATAAAAAAAAAATGTATTTGTACTTGAATGGCTGAATAAAAAGTATTTTAATAACGACTGAAAATTTGAACGACTGAATTTGTAGGGAGAGTGTGAACTAATAGTAGTTTCAGCCTATTTAACCTTTTAAAGTAAAAACTACTCAAGTGTCTGCATTAAACAATCTAAAAAATAGATTGATCTCAGCCTTAAAAACTCTGAATTGAGGTTACTTCATTCCAAGCTCTCCATTCATTTTTCTGCAAATCATTGTGCCAAACACTCTTTGGTGATTCTTTCTCCTCATCTTAAAATATTTCTGAATATCTTTTTTGAACACTCTCTTTTTTATTGATTGCAAATGTCTATTGAAATTATTGTACAGTTCTGTACAAAAGTTCATAATGAGTGGTATTTTAATCCACCTTTATTTGGTATTTGCATATCTGTTCAAAGAAATGTACTGTATTTTGATAGTATGTATTAATAGAGTATTGTACATTTTAAAACTTCATCAATATTTATTTTCAGCTTTGCAAAAAAAAAACATACAAATAAACTTTTTTATAAACTATTGTATGTGTGTATTTATTTATTTATTTAAAGTCCAAGAAGCAATCGTTAAATAATCATGGTGCGCAGCGTTTTTAAAAAGTGCTTAAAGGTGCTTATTTTCAGTTTTCATAGGGAGATAAAGGGCCACACAGTAATACAGAATATTGACATCCAATTTCTTCATTTTAACACTATTCAACACTCTATTATATATATACATACATGGTAACCTATAGCACCACACTGTGAACCCCCTATGAGCCTATAATTATTTCCTCTGGTAGGGTACTCTTATACCCGGTAATATAATACCTGGTCCAATTTGAATACTATGGATCAATAATAAGGGGAGATGTAGGGCAGTGTAGAAATAAAAAATATTGACTTCGAATTTCCTAATTTTAGCGCTATTTTACGCATTTTTATATTTATACATACACAGTAACCAATAGGACCACACAGTAGGGCCTCTAATAAGCTAATAATTATTTCATCTCGACGAGTACCATAATACCTGGTCCAATTTGAATATTATGGATCAATAATAAGGGGAGATATAGGGCCATGTATTAAAAAAATATTGACTTTGAATTTCCTCATTTTAACGCACTCTTATATATATATACATTCTCAGTAACCTATAGTACCACATTGCTGGCCTACTAATGCACCTACAATTATTTCCTCTGGTAAAGAATACTAATACCTGGTCCAATTTGAGATTTAAGGATCAAAAATAAGGGGAGATATAGGGCCATGTTAAAAAATATTGACTTCGAATTTCCGCATTTTAACGCACTCTTATATATATATATATATACATATATTCACAGTAACCTATAGTAATGGAGTAGTTTCCAAAAAAAAAAAATCCCTATTAAAATAGAATTTTTGTACTGATTATTGCTTGCTAGAATAATTAAATAACTATTACTAATGCATAATGAAGTGAACCTCATTTATAGAAATCAGTTCAAAACTTTTTTTGTTATAAAATGTTATTTTTATTCAGAACTCCCTTTTTAAATTAATTTAAAAAAATCTTTTTACTATCGATTATAAATAAAATGCCTTTTAATATACGAAATTATGAGTATACATAGCGCATAACATTTCAAGAATGTTTAATGTCAATCATAACTGGAAAATATTGCAATTTTTCTATTTTGAGAACTATAAAAATCCCTTAAATTCCCTATGTGGAAAATATTTAGAACATTATGCAACAATTATCATGAAATTTATATTATTTCGTAAAATCTATTGGATTTTTCCTATCTATGTTGACAACTATGCTAGTATAATTCATGAACAATACTGAATAGCTTAAGATTCTAAGTGGCATGTTTTAGCTTTTAAGTTAGGATATTAATTGGCAATTTAAGATTTCTAGAGCGAATTATCTTTTAAACTTCTGTGATTTCAGAATTTTTATTTTTATTCTTATTTTATCAATTTAAAATTCTAGCTGAAGCAAGCCAGTCATTGGCGAATTTTTTTAAAATTCAAAAATGAGAACAGAAAAATCAGGATTCTTTCTTTCCTTTCTGATGAACAGGAAAAGTATCTTTAGAATATAATTCTGCCGAAAAAAAGAAGGAAAAAAATATTTCCTTTTGTATTTTTTCAGCTATTTTATTGC
>NC_092204.1:4768336-4772730 GCF_043381705.1 Parasteatoda tepidariorum
AAGAAGTTAAAAAAATAATATTAAATAAATTAAATAAATAAATAATCAAAATGTATCTGTTTATTAGCTATTATTCACTATTTCAAAAGGAAAAATAGTTATTTCTATATGCAGAACACTTCATTCACGCTAAATTGTCCAAAAGTATGTTAAAAAAACATAATATAAAATAAATAAAAAAAATTTAAAGTTAACCGTTGCAGGGCTTCGAACCCAGGACTTCCGGGACTACAAATCGTCCTTGCCCACTGCGCAACACACTGCACCACGCTTCACATACGTGTTCTGCGTATATTTAGCTTAAAGCACCTCCTCCCGTTTAGTCACCAAAACATATTTTGGAACATTGTGGGCCCACTAATTAGTCTATAAAAAAATCCTTCGGTAAAATTGCTTGTTACATTAGACTCTAACTTCAGGCCGAGTTTGAAATATATAGGTTAATATTATAGGGAGTGAAGGGGTGTGTCGTGTGCGTGCCTCCTGATACGACTTTTGTCTTTTTTTCAGCCATTATTCGCTCTTTAACAAAGAAAAATAGTTCTTTTCATATATAAAACACTTTATTCACTTAAAAACATTGAGAAAGAAGTAAAGAAAATAACATTAAATGAAGTAAAAAAATAAATAAAAAATAATCAAAATGTATCTGTTTATTAGCATAAAATAAATAAATAAATAATAAATAATCTAAATGTACTTGTTTATTAGCTATTATTCACAATTTCATAAAGGAAAAATAGTTGTTTCTATATACAGAACACTTCATTCACGCTATACTGTCGAAAAGTATATTAAAAAACATAATATAAACAAAATAAAAAAAATTAAAGTCGACCGTTGCAGGGTTTCGAACCCAGGACTTCCGAGACTACAAATTATCCTTGCCCACTGCGCTACCAACTGCACCACGCTTCACATACGTGCNTAAAAAAACATAATATAAAATAAAATAAAAAAAATTAAAGTTGACCGTTGCAGGGTTTCGAACCCAGGACTTCCGGGACTACAAATTATCCTTGCCCACTGCGCTACCAACTGCACCACGCTTCACATACGTGCTCTGCGTATATTTAGCTTAAGGCACCTCCTCCAGTTTAGTCACCAAAACATATTTTGGAACAAAAAGCACCTCCTCCCGTTTAGTCACCAAAGAAAATTTTCGAACATTGTGGGCCCACTAATTAGTCTATAAAAAATCCTTCGGTACAATTGCTTGTTACATTAGACTCTAATTTCAGGCCGAGTTTGAAATTTATAGGTTAATATTATAGGGAGTAACGGGGTGTGTCGTGTGCGTGCTTCCTGATACGACTTTTGTCTTTTTTTCAGCCATTATTCGCTCTTTAACAAAGAAAAATAATTCTTTTCATATATAAAACACTTTATTCACTTAAACACATTGAGAAAGAAGTAAAAAAAATAACATTAAATGAAATAAAAAAATAAATGAAAAATAATCTAAATTTATCTGTTTATTAGCTATTATTCGCTATTTCATAAAGGAAAAATAGTTATTTCTATATACAGAACACTTCATTCACGCTAAATTGTCGAAAAGTATATTAAAAAACATAATATAAACAAAATGAAAAAAATTTAAAGTCGACCCTTGCAGGGTATCGAACCCAGGACATCCGGGTCTACATATCATCCTTGCCCACAGCGCTACCAACTGCACCACGCTTCACATACCTGCTCCGCGTATAATTAGTTTAAAGCACCTCCTCCCGGTTAGTCAAGAAAACATATTTTGGAACATTGTGGGCCCTCTATCTAGTCTATGAAAGGTTCCTGTGGTACAATTGTTTGTTACATTAGACTCTAATTTCAGGCCGAGTTTGAAATTTATAGGTTAATATTATAGGGAGTAACGGGGTGTGATGTGTGCGTGCCTCCTGATACGACTTTTGTCTTTTTTTCAGCCATTATTCGCTCTTTAACAATGAAAAATAATTCTTTTCATATATAAAACACTTTATTCACTTTAAAATATTGAGAAAGATGTTAAAAAAATAACATTAATTAAAATAAAAAAATAACATTAAATAAAATAAAAAAATAACATTAAATAAAATAAAAAAATAAAAAAATAATAATCTAAGTTTATCTGTTTATTAGCTATTATTCGCTATTTCAAAAATAAAAAATAGTTATTTCTATATACAGAGCACTTCATTCACGCTAAATTGTCGAAAAGTATATTAAAAAACATAATATAAAATAAATAAAAAAAATTTAAAGTCGCCCGTTGCAGGGTTTCGAACCCAGGACTTCCGGGACTACAAATAATCCTTGCCCTCTGCGCAACCAACTGCACCACGCCACACATACGCGCTCTGCGTATATTTAGCTTAAAGCACCTCCTCCCGTTTTGTCACCAAAACATATTTTGGAACATTGTGGGCCCAGTAATTAGTGTATAAAAAAAACCTTTGGAACAATTGCTTGTTACATTAGCATCACATACCGGCCCCGCGTACATACATAGTGAAATGCAGGGCCGCATTGTGTACCCCCTATAGGATCTATAATTGTTTCCTTTGGTAGGGTGCACTATTCCTAGGTAATATAATACGTGGCCCATTTGAAATATTAAAGGTTAATATTAATGTCCGATATCGGGCCGTTTGTTAACATTGAAAAGTGTCTTCGAATTTACTTGTTTCAATGCCCTATTTTAAATATACATAATGTACCCCCTATGGGGTCTATAATTATTTCCTGTGGTAGGGTACACTATTACCCTGCAATATAATACGTGGTCCAATTATAATTTTATGGGTCAATATTGAGGTCTGATATCGCGCCCTGCGTTAGTTAACATTGAAAAATGTCTTTGAATTTTTAAAGCTCTTTAGAAGGTGAATTTCCTCATTTTAAGCTTTTCAGAACACTTATTTTAGATATACATACATAGTAAAATACAGGGCCGCATTGTGTACCCCCATGGGGTCTATAATTATTTCCTCTGGTAGGTACAGTTTACCTAGGTAATATAATACGTGGCCCAATTAAAATATTATAGGTAAATAATAAGGGTAGATATCGTGCCGTTTGTTAACATTGAAAAGTGTCTTCGAAGTTTCTTGTTTTAATACACTATTTTAAATATGCATACTATGGGGTCTATAATAATTTCCTGTGATAGGGTACACTATTACCCTGTAATATAATACGTGGTCCAATTAAAATATTATGGGTCAGTATTAATGTCCGATATCGGGCTTTACGTTAACATTGAAAAATGACTTTGCGCTTCCAAATTTTAAAGAGTTTTTGAAGGCGAATTTCCTCATTTTAGGCTTTTCAGAACACTTATTTTAGATATAAATACATAGTCAAATACAGGGCCGCATTGTGCAGCCCCTAGTGGGTCTATAATCATTTCCTTGGTAGGGTACACTATTCCTAGGTAATATATTACGTGGCCCAATTAAATTATTATAGGTTTAACGCTATTTAACGGACTCTTATGTATACACATTCACAGTAACCTATAGAACCACACTGCTGGTCTAATAATATACTTATAATTATTTCCTCTGGTAGGGTACGCTAATACCTGGTAGTATAATTTCTGGTACTATTTGAATATTGTAGATCAATAATGAGGGGATATATAGTGCCATGTTGCATTAAAAATTATTGACTTCGAATTTCTTCATTTTAACGCTATTTAACCCACTCTTATATATATATGCATAAATATTAACCTTTAGGACCACATTGCAGGGCCTCTAATAAGCTTATAATTATTTCCTCTTGAAGAGTACCTTAATACCAGGTAATATGATACCTGGTTCAATTTGAATATTATGTATCAATAATAAGGGGAGATACAGGGCTATGTTGTATTAAAAAATATTGTCTTCGAATTTCCTTATTTCAATGCTATTTATCACGCTCTTATATATGTACATTCACAGAAGCCAGCAGAACCACATTGCTGGCCTATTAATCAACATATGATTATTTCCTCTGGTAGGTTACACTGATACCCGGTACTGTAATACCTGGTCCAATTTGAATATTATGGATCAATGATAAGCGAGATATAGGGCAATGTTGTATTAAAAAATGATGACTTGGAATTTCCTCATTTTAACGCTATTTAACACGCTCTTATATATATACATTCACAGAAACCTGTAGAGCCACATTGCTGGCCTACCAATCAATATATAATTATTTCCTCTAGTAGGGT
Organism: Parasteatoda tepidariorum; assembly: GCF_043381705.1. Classification (NCBI taxonomy): domain Eukaryota; kingdom Metazoa; phylum Arthropoda; class Arachnida; order Araneae; family Theridiidae; genus Parasteatoda; species Parasteatoda tepidariorum. Next base: position 4,772,544 of record NC_092204.1, read on the forward strand.
ACACTAATACCCGGTAATATAATACTTTTTTCAATTTGAATATTATGGGTCAATATTAAGGGAATGTAAAAGACAGTTTAGTAATTAAGAATATTGGCTTCGAATTTCTTCATTTTAAGGCTAATTAAGACACTCTTTTATATATATATATATATATATCTTAAAGCACCTCCTCCCGTTTAGTCAC
>NC_092204.1:4773185-4816774 GCF_043381705.1 Parasteatoda tepidariorum
GAGAGATCTGGTGATCTGGCAGGCCAAGGAAGAGTTTGACAAGCTTGCAGACAGTTCATAGCAACACGTGCCGTATGTGGTCTGGCATTGTCCTGCTGAAAAACCAGCCCAGGGCTCTGCAAAAGGAACGGTAGCAAAACAGATCTTAGGATGTCGTCGACGAACCGCTGTACAGTAAGTGTACCTCTTATGACGACCAAAGGGGTCCGGCTGTCAAAGGAAATGGCAACCCAGACCATAATGCCTTGTTGAGGGCCGGTGTGGCGTGCAATAGTTAATGCAGGATCCCCCCTCTGCCCTGTGCGTCTCCAAACACGTCTTCGATGATCGTCAGGACACAGTTGGAAGCGGGATTCGTCGCTAAAGACTATACGTCCCCAGTCGGCATCATTCCAGCCATATCTGTTCAAAACATTCATGCATACAAAATTTCAAAGCAATCGGATGATTGCTTCTTGGCGACTCGATTTTTTTGTTACAGATTGTATATACATACATAGTAACCTATAGGGCTGCATTGCGGTCCCTTTATTTAGTCTATTAATTAAATTTAATTAAGAAATTCCATTAAAAGTGCTTTAATTGTTTTAGTAGATAAATATAGGCATTTCTTTAAATTAATTGTACCACATACATCTATTTACATAATATTTTTTTAACATGGATTTAACACTGAAAATAATTTTTCCGAAATTTTTGACGCATAACCTTATTTGTTTCGACTGGTCTAAAATAACGCAAATCCCTCATAGCCAACATTTTCCAGGGATTCAAGAATAGTTTATAAGAATTCTACAGCTTTTTCTACCTCTATTGCATTCATTTTTGGTTCATCAATATGATCTTCAGTTTCTGCCTCTTTATCGGATATTCCTTTGACATTATCGATGATTTCCACATCTGTCAATATTCCGCATGCTACCAGGCAATTGTCCACTTCCAAAAATCTTCGAAATTAATGCTAACATTAAATCCACATTTTATTGCATTCCATTCTGGTAAATCTGGCACCGCATTTTGAGTTTCAACAGTCTCTTCTTCTTTATACTTATGTCTTCAACCTCTTGTTTATCATCTTCACAGCTATTCTTAAAACCAGCTTTTTAAAACCATTTTGGATAGTTTTTAGAGACAATTCTCCTGGCAAAACAATAAATCTGATAGCATCAGACATTAATTTTTTTGAAAAAGAGAACTTTTTTCATCGATGGCATCTGCAAGTTTGCGTACCAACTGTTTTCTCTGGTTCACTTTAAAACTCCTAATTATCCTTTGAACCATTGGTTGCCATTTTGATTTGAAAATGAATTTCTAATCCTAGCTTTCTTATCTATGTTGAAAAGCTAACCTCTGGTGGCCTGGTCACTACTCTTTAACCCCTCACTTACTGCCAGAATTATTGTATTCCTTTCTAGTTAAGGAAATGCAGGGATAGTGGTTGAAATTCCACGTAACACGCCCAATCTGTTCATCCCTCCTGTGGGATCACGAAATTCATCTCTGTCTGTAAGTTCTACACTGATAAAGAAAAATTTCGACATAAACATGAAAAATACATTGATTTTCGACAGAAAATGTAGGGAATTTTAGAAATTTTGAGATCTAGAGGTTTTCGAGATAAAGAGATTCGAGATAAACAGGTTCAGCTGTATTAATTTTTCTTTTTATTAAAAGTAAGGAAATTTACTTTTATTAAATATATTTTGTAAATATTGTAATGACTGGGGTTCGATCACCGAATCCTCAAAACTAGTAAATTCTTGTTTCCAAACACCTCTCAGCCGCAATCAACCTAGCTGCCCGTCTAAAAACAAACTTTTATGTAATCTCTCACGATTTTTCTATGGAACCTTGTTGAGCCATATTGTAGGCACCCTAATTTGTCAATAATTATTTCCATTAGTACGGTTGTGAAGTATATTTTAATGTAATACCTGGTCGAATTTGAAAATTTTAGGCTAATATTATGGGGAGAAATGGTGCTTAGTATATGAGCTGCAATTTCTCCATTTTTAGGCTATTATTTGCTTTGGTAAGAAAGGAAAAATAATAATTAAGGAAAAAAGATATTTCATTTAAGTTACAATATTGAAAATATTATGAAATATAATTTTCAAAACATTGACCCTTAACCGGGTTTGATCCCCGAACCCTTGGGTTCCCATAACGTGACACTATAGTGTCACGTTATGGGAACCCCGGTTTGGCCATTATAATGGTCAAACCACACGCGGTCTTGCCGCTTATATTAACTTTTAAGTAATTTTCTGCTCTTTTCCAATGGAACCATATTTTACCCTAATTTGTCAATAATTATTTCCCTATGTACTCCAGTATAGTATATTATAACATAATATCTGGATTTAGTTTTAATATCGTAGGTTAATATTAAGGGGATTTATGGGGTCATTTAAATGCAAAATATATGAGCTACAATTTTACCATTTTAAAGCATTTATTCGCTCTTGAAAAAAAAAATAATTGAAAGAAAACGAATATTTCATTTACGTTACAAAATTGGAAAAAAATTAATTAAAAAAGTTATGAAATATAATTTTTAACATATTGATTCTCAATCCGGGTCCGAACCCTGCATCATTTGGTCGACTGATTTGTTTCTTCCTACCACGTAACACTAATAACTCCGCTAACACAGCTTTCCACTTTTATTAACCTTTAAATACTTTCCAGCGCTTTTACAATGGAACCATATTTTGCCCAATCGTGAGCTCCCTAATTGGTCTATAATTATTTTCTTTGGTACAGTAGTAGAATATATTACAATATATTATCTAGTTGAGCTTGAAAATTCTAGATTAATATTAAGGGGAGATATGGGGTCATTTATATGCAGAATATATGAGTCATAATTCTCAATTTTTAAGCTATTATTCCCTCTTATAAAAAGTAAAGTAATAATTTAGGGAAAAGTATTATTTTATTTACGTTACAATTTTAAATAAATGAAATGAAAAAAGAAGGAAATTTAGTTTTTAATTTATTGATCCATCACCAGGTTCGAACCACGGGAGCCACAGCTCTATTAATTTTTTGCTTCCTATCACGTAGCACTAATGGACACTCCACGCACGGCTTTTCCACTTATATTAAACTGTAAGTACTTTCCAGCGCTTTTCCAATGGAACCATATTTTGCCCCCTCGTGAGTTCCCTAATTTGGGTTCGAGTTTGGAAATTATAAGTTAATATTAAAGGAAGATATGGGGCATTTTATACAGACAGTATATCAGCAGCAATATCCTCTTTTTTAAATACTTTAAAAAAATTAAGAAAAAAAAATTTTTTTTTTTGCGTTACAATGTCGTAAAATAAATATAAAAAAGCATTTGTTTTTTTAAATATAATTTTCAAACATTACCATGACCGGGGTTTGAACCTCTGACCTTCGAAACTACCTATTTCTAGCTTTGTGTCACTTAAGGGCCCCAGCACACCTGTCTGTCAAACTCAAAACAAGGTTGTCAGTAATTTCCCGCTCCTTTCCTTGGAACCACATTGTGGGCCCCTAATTCGCCATGGGTAGTATATTATGATATAGTATCTGATCAAGTTTAAAAATTATACTTTAATATTAAGGAGATATTGGATCATTTATATGTATAATATATGAGCAACAATTTCTAAAATTTAATCGCTTTTATACGAGCTTAAGAAAGGAAAAAATAGTAATTTTACAAAAAAGAAATATTTCATTAACGTTGCAATAATGTAAAATAAATAAAAAATACGTTTATTTTCATAAAATGTATTTTTTATATGTTGACCAAGACCGAGGCATGAACTCCGACCCTTCGTGACACTTCACCCGAACAGCCACACCACGCCTGGTTGTCCGCCTTATAACAAGCATTCGGGAATTTCTTGTGCTTTTCTATGAAACCATATTGTGCGACTTTGTGAGTTCACTAATTTATCTAGCAATATTACATGTTTACTATCTGGTGGCCAGATTGAAAAATATAGGTTAATAATAAGGGGAAATGTGGGCCTTCATTATGTATTGTATATGAGCAAGAATTATACAATTTTTATGCTATTATTCGCATTTCGAAAAAGAAAAATAATAATTTATGAAATGGACAATTTAATAGTGTCACATGGTGAGTCTCCTAATTTATTTATAATTATTTTCTTTAGTATGGTAGTTTAGTATATGTAGTGCCCCCCCCCCCCGCTCTTGGGTGCATTCTCGGGCAAATTCTAAATCCCCCCCCAAACTATTCGTTTTATTTAGTGTAAAAATTCCCCCCAAGCTTTAAGTGCGCGCATCGTGCGCCCACCTCTCCCCCTGGGGGGGCCCTGAGTATATGATAATCTGGTCGAGTCCGAAAATTAAACGTTAATATTAAGGGGAGGTATGAGGCAATTTATATGTACAGTGTATGAGCAGTAATTTCTCCCGATTTAAGCAATTATTCACACTAGTAAGAATAAAACAGTATTATATAGTATTTCTCATAACATTATTATATAGTATTTCTCCTGTACTGTAACAAGTTAGGTCAGGTTTCAAATTATAACATACTATAGTACCATACCAAAGGAGATAATTATACGCAAATTACGGACCCACAATGAGGCATATTATGGAAGTACGTATGCATATATTTCTAATTGCGTTTTAAAGCGTGAAAAGGGAGAAATTTTTGCTCATATACTGCATAGATATAGGGCCCCATATCTCCCCTTATTATTAACCAATAATATTAAAAATCGGTCAGGTATTATATTATTACAAACTATACTGCCATACAAAAGGAAATTACTAATTCAGAAGAAAAGAAAAAAAGGACGAAATTGAGAAAATTAACAAGTTTAATTTACTGCACGTAAGCTGCCATTATATAGAACTTCTGTAATAAACTAAAAATGTATGCTGAACAAGGCAAGGCTGAACTGGATCATCCTTGCCATAGGAGGGGGGAAGTTTAAGACATGGAACCCGTAAATTCCCCAGATGGCGTACTCGAGCATTGTGATCGCGAATATAGTTTTTAGCGGCAACCGCACATAAACTAGCGCGATAATTCAGTTACTAAACAAAACAAAAAGACTGTAAAGAAGTAATTTTTATTTCTGTTTGCGATTATTCAACTTTAATACACAATATGCATCTTTTAAATTTTTTTCCTAGCCGTGAATTAGGAAATACACGAAATGTTTACCCATCTAACCTTAAACAGCTGCAAGGTACTGATTTTTTTAACAAACTGATCTGATTTTTAATGTTGATCAATCTCTGATTTTTTTAGGATTTTGTTTTTACTGTTGTCACGAAGCTGTATCTTTATTTAATATCTTTTTTCTATGTATAAATTTGTCACCCACTTCTAATCTTCCGACTCTATAGTATTTTTATAATGAAAACTTGTATAGTAGGTACTTTTAAAAAAGTTGTACTAGATTAAAGTGACCACATTTTCATTGAGACAAAGCGGGACTAATGGGATGAAATGAGAATTAAAATTTAGTTATAGTATATATTTTATTGTATACATTCATATACTTATACAAAAATGTATTTATTATTAATTATTGGTAACTATAGAACTATTTGTAAAAAATAATAATTTGAACATCATGATTTTTAATCAAATTAAATTTTTTATTTAAAAAAAAGTATGATTTTCTTTCACGGTCATATTTTTGATCTGAGTGAATACTTAGCAATAGATTCGGATCATTTATTAAAATGTCGTGAAATATTTCACATGAATTGGTCAAATTATATTTTACACTTAAAATAGATTTTTAAAGTTTTAATGTTCAACTGCGTTGTTTCAGTTGTCCATATTTTATTGATACCAGAAAAAACATGTTCTGTTGCTACATTTGTTCCTGGAAGGAAGAGCGCGAATTCTACAATTTTCAAAATATTTTGNAGATTTCCTTATCGTGATCTGCGGCAGAATAATCGCCAAGTTTTAGAAACTTCCGGGCAGTGGCCGGCAAGAAACTAAAACAAAAACATCACAGAAAAGGACCAACTCTAAAGGTATAACTCGTAGCCCCCCCCCCCCCCATCTACATGTTTTTTATAAAAAAATTTGCAAGTTTGAAATGTATTTGGCACCTTGGCGATTGTAGTTGGCACGACAGATCACAATACGAAAATGTCCCTTGTATAAGAATAGCTTGCTGCGTAAAAAGGCGGCTACAAAGATTGAGGCAAATGCTTACACTTTATAGTTAAGAGCGTTCTCTAATACTCTTAATACAGGGTTTCCACGGTCCTTAAAAACTGCTTAATTTTTATTTTGGAAAATGAGGGCCCTTTAAAATACTACTTAATTTTAGTACAATGTTTTTATAAGTCCTTAATTTTTCAGTATTACTACTTGATAGGAAAGATTTTTTTCCACCTTACAAAAATATTTTAAAAAAAATTTAATTCTTTTAACTCCTAGAATGAGACCATGCATTCGGCGTACAGCATTTTAGAGAGACAAAATGTGTGGCTTTTTCTTTTAGGCATAACTAAATATTTAGCATGATTGACCCAGAACTGAATATGTGATGCATGTCTAGCAGCGAAATATTAAAACTTGTTTCAATAATTTCTTTATTACCCTTTTTTAATGTATGAAAAAATTTGCAAATCTTAATTTCTGTACTTAATTTTACTATTTAATTTCAATGAAATCATTAAAAATGGAATACGGATTAGTTTCACAGATGTTACCATTTAACAATCTCAAAATATTTTTAAAAAAAAATCTAATCCGGGCTTGCCAAAATTGCCTGGCCCTACTTTAATGAACCCTGTTAATTAATACAGTACAGAACCCGTTATCCGGAAATCAGAAAACCGGAAAACCAAAAAACCGGAACGAAATTCGATACATTTTCCCGGGATTTAAAAAAAAATAATTTTTTTTTTCCTCATAAGATTTTAGGATTTTTCTTTCTTTTTTGAAAGATGTTCACCTTATCATCATTTTGGAAATAATCATTTGTGTATTTGTAGTGATTCAGAAAACCGGAAAAATCAGTTATCCGGAATAGCGATGGTCCCGATCGTTCCGGATAATCGGTTCCCTACTGTACAATTATATCATTACTTACATTATAATTAAAAAAAATTTATTAATTTTTTTTATTTGTTGATTTTTTTTTAAGAAATGTAAATAATTGTCACTGTCACTGGTGGTATATTCGATGATAGACAATTATACTATTTTTAAGGTCCTTAATTTTTGGAAAAAATCCTTAATTTTTGCTTTGTTTAATTGTTTAAAGAGTGGGAACCCTGTAATAACAAAATTTCATTTTTAACCAATTTGTTATAATTCTTTATTTTTAGCTTCTGTACCTAATTTAGACAGCGTAATACAGAGGCTTGCTTGTCAAGAAAAAGACGTTTATGAAAGCTATGGAGAAGTATGTGTTTACTTTATTTATTGTTTTGTAAATATTCTTGTTTGCTCATGGATATTTTTTTAAATTGTAAGCAGTGCTTTGTATGAATGATGGTATTCATAAAAATAGATTTCTAAATATGTAGCATAGTCTTGTGCGACCTTAAACTAATAAACCAAGGCTAAAAGAAAAAAAAAACTTTCTTTTTCCTTTTTAGGTTTATTTCAAATAAAAGGATAAATAACATCTTAAGCCTCAAATAAAATGTATATTTATTGTGTGGCTTTGAGGAGAACTCCTCCAAACTGAAATTCTGGGACTGTCTGCCGCTATGGTAACAAGCTAGAGCACATTTCTAATGGGAGGGAAATGGAGGAAGGATGGTGTCGATTGGGTTACTTACGACGACCTATGCTAAGATTAAGACAAAGATATTCACCCATATTCGAAGTGATCTTTCTTCCTAACCATAGTTCCCGCCAAGACGTGAGACAGGTGTCTGGAGGAGTTCTCTTGAAAGCCCCACTATGCTATTAAAAAGTATTTTGTGCCTTATGGTGTAGTATGATCTTGATATTGCTTTTGTATTAAGACTGAGAAATCGATGAGTTGTTATGGGAAAGACATTAAAAAATCATTTTTCTTGTAGACAAAGATACGATCCTTTTTTTTATATTTTTGAATGATCATAAATATAGCTTCAGTTGTAAACTGATAAAAGTAAATGATAATTGGACAGCAGGCAATCCTTTATATTGAGAGGACAATTTTTATTTAGTATTCATTTTTATAAATAATTTTAACAGTTGGACTGAGGGATTAGGGCAGGCCCAAATACCCCAACACTCATGTGAACGAATACAAGTTACCAGTCAATGCGTTCTTGCTAACCGACAATAAAACTATGCTGCAATATTGCTTTTCAAAAATGGCTCTTAAGTGTAGTGTTGCTTTTTCCTGTTGCTTAAGAAACTGTACTGTAAACTCAGCAATAAATCCATTCCAATTATTATTGAACATATTTTATACCACCTTGAATGTTGTTACTGTCTGAAAAGCTTACATGTTTGTTTTTGTTATGCTTTGAAACTTCTTTTTTTGTTTTGTTTTAGACTGGACTTGTGCCGCCGTTTGCAAGCAAGTTTCGTAAAGGTAATGAGAGTTAAGTAGTCATCTAAGCTTTATACAGAATGATTCTAAGATCATAGAACAAACCCCTCTGGCAGAATTTTTTGTGCTATCTACCACAACACTCCCTAGCACTAATATCTTTCTGCATGTTATTTTTATAAATAACAAACATATAAGTTTCTAATTTAAAATAACAAAAGCTCTGTGTTTACAGAAGAATAAAAACTGTATATTTTATTTTTTACATGAACATGCAATAATTTTTTATTCTAATATTATGGGTGATATTCTCGCATTTTGTTAGGGAGGGGCGGCACACAAATTATTTCCTTTTTTGCATTTTGTAAATAATCATCATAATAAAGAAAAAAATTTAAAATCATGAATGTAGTAGTAATTGCCGAAAAAAAGATCGACAAAATTACACGAATTGGACTCCTCAAATGGGTGTTTCGTTTCAAGATTATGTTGTTGTAATAAAAAGTATTGTATAAAAAAATATCGGGTTTGAAAACTATGAAGAAATCAATAGCAATAACTGCCAAAAATACAATCAAAGCATTACATCGAATTACAATACTATCGGTGTTAATTGAGCACATCAAAAAGTGGTTTCCTAATTGCCTGATACAAATATTGTGTGTAAATTTCTATAGAGAAGAAAAGTATCTTTTTTATTTTACTTTCAAAAGAAAAATCTTTCTGCAAGAACTCGAACGTTCTACAGCAATGTTGCTGTGTCACTGCAATACAAACTCGGAGGGGAGGCAGGGTACATGTACATCAAAAGAACAGGAGTGTGGAATATGTCTGATCGCGCGAGTGAGGTTCAGGTGAAATTCAGACAGTACTGAAGAAATTTTTGTTTTAATTTTTAAAAAAAATTGCTAACAATTTTTTTTTTACCTTTCCTTGTGAAAGTAAAAAATGAAATAAAAAATTATTGTTGCAAAAAAAATGAATAAGAAAGAACAAGTACTGGCTGGGCCCGATCTAGAATACGGGGACCTTAAGCACAGAACTTTTGTGGCCCCATGTCATTACTTTAAACTAAATTTACATGTTGTTTAATTATGAAGTGTTTTTAAATTAATTATAATAGATGTAAATTACAATATATTTGTAAATTTTTGTTAGCTCATACTCTAATAGACAATTCTTAAGAGGATGCCTTACCGCAGAAGAAAATTTTCGTCACAAATTCTTCTTCATTACTAATTTAAAGTGTAGAAAAAGTGAGTTCAAACAAACCTAGAGTAAGCCATGAAGTTTCAAATACTGAAAAGAAATTACTAAAATATACAAATGAAAATAAGTTATGAGATGATAACTTAGGATTACGCAACGGAGAAGTTCTCTTCTAATAATTTGTTTGCATTTTAATAATTTGAAGTATTTTTTTCAGCAATTGGAACTTCATGACTTGCTCTTGATTTGCCTGTGTTGATTAGTGATAGCTTGGAAAATGTCAAATAAAAATACTAGTACACTAGAACATCTTAAATATAAAGCTTACAATCTAACAACAAACAAACCTTAGAAAAGGTTATTCATAAAAACATTTTATAAGTGGCTATTAAGAACAATTAACTGGTCAATAGCCAGCATCTCCTCTGAAAGTGGGGAAAACACAGTATCGGGACGAGATTCCTGAAACTGCAGCAACTCTGATTGCAAAAGACAGGGATGAGATTTTTCCGTTTTTTAGCGGATTTCCGCTTTTTTCACTTTTATCTCTTAAATTTCAGCTTTTTTATCAAAAAGTCAGATTNTGTTAATAGAAGACTGTTCACTCTCAGCAGTGGTTATCAGTAGTGTTCGTCCGCAAGTATCCTTCCGCGTAGGAACTACACTGTTTGATCTTCTTACCTCCGGCCTTCAACCCAAACCTCGGACTTCCATGGTTTTCTAGCTGACACAATTGACAGCCTGAACTTACTTTTTCTTTCTTTTAAATTAGTAATGAAGGAGAAAGAGAAATTGCGATGAAAAATTTCTTCCGTGGCATGGCGTCCTCTTAAGGAAAAAACAAAAAGAAATTATTTGTAACATTTAGAGTGCCCCTCCCCACCCTAAAATGGGGGAGGGGGCTAGCTCTAGTTTTCTCAGGGCTTATGATAAATCAGGCACTGATGACTGGCTTGATGGGCAAAAGTGAAAGAATATTTTCTATTTTGCTGTGCCATACCTCTTCTCCGAAGTTGTCTCATGATTTTAGAATCACTCGCCATATGATGTATCTTTAAGGCTCATTTGATTATTTTCCTTATTTTTGCAGATAAAAATTTTGATTTACTGGCTGTTGCTAATGAAGATGGAGATGTTATGTTGATTGACACCTGCAAGGATGAAAATATTGTGAAGTGTAAGAAATAAAATGTTTGAGACATTTTGAATTGCTTATACATTTCTTCAAATGTGGGTCGTAAAACATGCTATCTGACATTTTTTTATTTTTTTAATGTAATTTTGCAAAAAATAAAGAATTTTTTTATTTTATGCACTTGCTGCCCCTTCTAATTATATGTTAAATTGCTTATTAAACATAGTTATTTGTGACGCTTTTGCTTCTAAGTTTACACAATTTATCTAAAAAATTTTAAAACAAAAACAATATTTATCTTTTTACTTTATCTTCAATTCCTACTATTAGTTCACATTCTCCCTATTATCTTGTTCAAATTTTCAATTGTTAATAAAATACTTTTTATTCGTCCATTCAAGTTCAAATTAAATATGTAGTTGATGACACTTGATGTTTATATAGTTTTTCCAAATATTAATTTATTAATTAAATTAAATTTTTAGTTTTAAAAGGGGAAAAACAGTTATTATTTAATAACTGAAAGAGAATTTTTCTTTGTTAACCTAAGTAGCAATTGACTTAGAATTTTTTTTAAAATTACTTGTTTCTCCATATTTNATGAAAAAAAGGGGGGAAATAATAAGTAAAAAAATAACAAACAACAGTTAAAAAAAAAGAAAAAAAAGGTGAAATTTTATTTAAAAAACCGGAAAAAAAAAGATATAATTTTTCTTCAGCCCACACGATTATATCCGAGAAACAGAGTGCTTTCTGATATTGTATCAATAAAGCCGAAGCAAAATATGTTAATACAATAGTGTGAATAGCACTCAAAATTTTTTTTATAAAAATAACAACAAATAAATTACTTGCAGCTTAAGCACATTAAATGGGACTTATTGTTTTTCTTAACTTTCTTCGTGTTTTCTTGTATTTATTTATTTATTATATATATATATATATATATACATACATACACACACCAAATATACAAATATTTGCATTGGAGCATGTTAAAAGAATTTTTTTGTTGTTGTTCTTTAGCATTCACTGCCCATCATAATGCAATCTATGATATTTGTTGGCTCTCTGATGATTATCACCTCATCACAGTGTCTGGTGACCACAGGGCATGTCTTTGGGATATGAATACACTAAAGAATATAGGAACTTTTAAAAGACACACCGGATCCATTAAATCTGTAGATGTATGCCCTAATGATAATGGTATGATATGGTGTTATGTTTTTAGCTTTTGTGAATTATTTAAATTTTAAAAATGCATTTCATTATTTTTACGAATGCTTACATAATGGTATACCTACAAGTGACGTAATGTGGGTCTATCATATATTTTTTACTACGCTAAACTTTACTCGTAGCCTAAGAAATGTTACTAGTAAAATCTCCATTATTTTATTTCTCCAATGTTGGCTGGTATGTTTCCATTCTATTTCGAGTAAGCCAAGACCGTCAAGTATCAGTTCTCTCAAGTGACACATTCTACATTCTTTTTCAAAGATTTCAATTCTTTCGCTATATATTTACACAAAGACAGGTATGAAGCCATGTTGAACATAAACAAACTAATTATGCACCGAAGTTTCCTGGTGCAGAAAACAAAAATATATAACTGTTACAATAAAATACATAAATAATAAATTTAAGTTAAAGATGTAGACGAAAAGGAAATATATTTCAGCTAATTCCATCTGCGATATACGGCTCTCTATTTAGTTAATTTATTGATAATTAGAATTTTAACTTATGTAGAGAAACTTAGCGCAACTTTAATACGCCATTTTGCTGATGAAGATTAGCTGGAGCTGATATCACATGTGTGGTCTTCTTGAAGTACAAGTACCCAATTGTACCAAATTATTTAAAATTTGGGTTCACTACAGCATGTGGCCAAAATTGTATATATGGACAGGAAATTTGTTGCTTGAAATATTCATACATTATACTTTTTTTATTTTCTTAATTAAATTAGAGTTTTAAGTATCATATAAAACTCATTAGCAATACTGTAAAAAAAGTGATAAACAAATTTATGTGGATTCACAAAGAAAATTATCGACTTGAGATTAGCATGTTTTAAATATTTTCTATTAACGAAACCTGGATTCTTCAATCCTAACTGTTTACAGTCGATAACATATCCGCTAAACGGCGAGTTAAAAATTTATCTACTTATTGAACGTCGCTAATTAACAATAACTTTTTATGAAAAATCTGAAGATTTTATGAACAAAGTAGAAATAAATTACAATAACTGCTGAAAAACCACTGATTTACAATAAAATCCTTGTAGATCAAGCGTGTCAAAAATTTATTAATCAATTGCTTATGGTAAATATATCAAAAAATCAGGATTATAAAAAACCACAAGGTACTTAAAATTTTTTAAATTTAAATATTCCCCTTTTAGTTTGCATAGACATAAGCAATAATTCATATACATCCTAAAATATGTGTATATTTGTATGAATTCAGGGTTGGCTAATATAATCAAGAAAACAGTTCTTTGTCAGACACTAGTTATTTTATCATGATCATGTAAAGTCTTTGAAAATTATTTTGCATTTTGTTGATGTATATAGCGCTTAAAAATATTTTTTTAATGCTTAAGAAGTGTACTTAAAAAGTGTTAATTTTTCGTTGAAAGATTTGGCTATGCACCCATGAGTGGCATTAGGCTATTCCTATTTATTTTCAATTTATCAATTAAATAATTATTTTACATAAAATTAATTCCTATTTATGGAAATTTTTTTCCCAGCTATGTTTGCTACTGGCTCAAGAGATGGTACTATTTGTGTGTGGGACGTCAGGGATAACTCATGTAAGTATCATTATTTTTAGTATGTATTTGTGTACCAAGATTATTATATTTGTGATTCTTCATTATACTTGTACCAAGATGATTTTTTTTTCACAGAAATATGTAGAAAAGCCAATTACTATTGACTTTGCATAATTTGTGCAGATTTTCGGAAATTACAGAATAGTTCCTGATTTTTTTTTATGTCCCCATATTACATTTTTTTTCTCCAATTTTTAATATACAGTTAACTTTTTAGTAATTTTTCCAACAGTAAATATAAAAAGATATTTTTTAATTTTATCTTTGTTTACTAAATTTGATAAAATCATTTGTGTTCCTTTTATAAATTTTTGGTCATTCAACAATTTAATGTATTCAATCATATTTTAAAACTTAAATAAAATTCTGTTTGTGAAGAGCAAGTTCAATTTTTAATTTTAACATTGCCAGAAAAACAGTACAACTGAGATAAAATCATTAAATTAGTTAAAATCATTTGTGTTTCTTTTATAAATTTTTGGTCATTCTGGAATGTAGTATATTAAATCATATTTCAAAGCTTAAATAAAATTCTGTAAAGAAAAGCAAGTTGCATTTTTAATTTTAATATTGCCAGATGAAGCAATACAACTTCGATAAAATCATTAAATTAGTTAAAATCATTTGTGTTTCTTTTATAAATTTTTGGTCATTCTGGAATGTAATATATTAAATCATATTTTAAAGTTTAAATAAAATTCTGTTTGCGAAAAGCAAGTTAAATTTTTAATTTTAATATTGCCAGATAAAACAATACAACTTAAAATGTTTCATTTGAATCAGAAAAATACATAAATTTTTGAATTCGAACTTGGCAGAAGGCCCAAAGTTTGTGAGCTTAAAACAGAGAGTGTAAAATTAAGTTTGTTCTTGTCAGTTTTTATTTTTGGTTGCGAAACACTTTTCACACAATTCTAAATGATCATTTTAGAGAAAAATATTTAATTAGTTTTTATAGTAACTAAAAATTATATAATCTCAAAAACAAGCAGTTGGTAAACAAAAGAGAAAAAGCATCCTACAGTTTGTCTATTTAAAGAACTCCCCTAGCCATTCATCTGGAGTAGTAGCGGTGACTATGGTTACAAGGTTTAACCATTTCGAGTAGGGGTGTTCAGTCATTATTTAAGACAGGATTTGACTCGGATCGGTGAGAAAAGGGGAGTCGGGAGAAAGAAGCCCCCTTTAAAATGGGCTATTTCTTATTTCCATAGCAGCAGACGACAACCTTAGACTTCATGGCGAGGGGTGTTCTTTCTGTAGATGAACTATGTTGTATAATATTTTTGAATTGAAATACCTTTAAAGGCTTTCTAAAATTGAATGTTTTGCAATTTAATTTTAAGAGCTTGTTTTTTTATGTGGGAAAATTTGTTTTATAAGTTTAACTGTACATAATTTATATCTTTGTCTTTTGAATAAAATTTTTTGATTTACAATTGTTCTCAACCAGGGTTGGCAAGGTTTAGGACAGAATGGATTAATCCACGGTTTAAACCGTCCTGTCTTAAACTGTCCAAAACCCTTTTACTCAAATTATGTCACAATTTTATCTGAACAATATTTAAAAGGTAAAATAAACATAGAACTAGTAACATATTGATAATTAAATCTGCTAGAGAATATTTGTTTTTAAAAGTATAATGTTTTATTAATATTGTTTGACTCTTCAATTTAAACATTAAACAAAAGAAAATTAATCAGTAATCAAGTTCAATTGGTCCTCTCATTCACTAGTACATGACTGAAGTTTGACCTTGTTTAAAGTTAAACTATTAAAGACTAAGTGCTTGCTGAGTCATAAACAGGTTTATTTATCTATAATGCTATACAAGAATACTTTTATTTCATTCATGTTTGATGCTTTTAGCATAGTGGTGATACATCACCAGTGTCAGTAACTGAAACTGATGTTATGCCCTTCAAAACTGTTAATACATTTTTCAGTTATTTTGTATTTCCAATTTAAAGTAATATATTTATGTTGGAAAACAATATTTTTTTTTAAATAGATATCTTTTTTATCATCCTGTGATGCAGAAATTATAAAATTTAAAAAAAAAAATATTGTGAAAAATAAAAGGTTAATTTTTAAACAAATTTAGTATTTAAAAAAAAAAAAAATTATTTTTTAANTTTTAAACAAATTTAGTATTTTAAAAAAAAATATTTTTTAATATTGCATTATTTATCCTTATGCAAAAACATTATTTATCAGTATTAAAAGCATATTTATAATTAAAGGATTTGGTTTTCACTTTTGTTGTTCAATGAATTGTGGAGCTTCAAAAATTATAAACCTTTTCCTATTATATGATATTATTTTCCTTTATTAAGTTAAAATGAATTGTATGAAAAATATCAAATATTTTTTGATACATGTAATTATGTGTACAATGGCTACACCTATAGAATTTTTACCTTTTACCAAAGTTCAAGGTTTTGGACAGTTTTATCCAGTTTAAGACAGTAAAACCCACGTGTCCTGTCCAAAATCAGTTTAGGACGTCCAAAACCCCAACCCTGTTCTAAATATGTTATGGTTTAAGTAATTTATTTTTTAAAAAAAGGGATGAATGATTTAATTCTTTTGATATCTTGACATCTTGAAATAGCACATCTTTATTTTGGAATGTTCTTGTTTTTTTGAAGAAAAAAAATTTTGAATTAAAATTGTTCTAAACTTGTTTTGGTTTATGTAATTTATTCAAAAAAAATGGTGAATAATTTAATTCCTTTTACATCTTGAAATAGTACATCTTCACTTTGGAATGTTTAAGTTATAATTTCTTCTTATCCTAGTTATGTGGATTTTTTCAAGGCGAAAGCCTGCATTTGGCCCCCTTGTTTGCAGGTTGTAGACTCTAACAATAATAAAAGTTTAGGTGTATATACATTTGGCAACTCTTCATTCATTAAATTATAAACATAAAAATTAAATGTACAAAACTTATTGCTTAATTATGATTTTTAACAGTATGAAGTTTTTTACTTCCTCATTAAAGCAAAATAGTTTAATAATTTTATGTATGTTCATTCTTTATTCTTTAATAAAAATGCCTAAGAGGACGCCATACCATAGAAGAAAAATTTTGTTGCAAATTTTCTTTCTCCTTCATTACTAATTTAAAATTTAATGGGAAGAAAAAGTAAGTTCAGCAAATCTGGGGTAAGCCATAAAGTTTTAAATACTGAAAAAAATACTTCAAAATATTAAAAAGCAAATAAATTATTGGAAGAAACCTTCTTGGTTGTGTAATATTGAGTTATCATGTAATAATTTATTTTCATTTCTATATTTTAAAATTTTACTTTCAGTATTTAAAACTTCATGGCTTACTCTAGTTTTGTCTGAACTCACTTTTTCTACACTTTGAATTAGTAATGAGGGAGAAAAGCGGCATGGCGTCCTTTTCAGGCTTTATGTTAACCAAATCTCAAAATTTGATTTTTTTTCCTTTAAAAATAGAAGTATTAATTATAATTCATACTATTAGATTTATTCATATTATTAGATCTTTTGCAGTATGGTGTCCTCTTAAGATAAAGTTGTAAATTTTTTTCTTAGATGGAAATGCTGTGTACAAACCATCTATCCAAATACAATCTGCTCACAGAAGGAAAGATGCCAACAAATCCAAGTTTCCTTTTGTAAGTATACTTCGTCTTTTGTGTCATTATATACGCATTTGAAAATCATAGATATCTTGTAACCATTGCTTTAAAGAATTTATTCTCACTCTTGGATTGCAATCCAGAATACTTTTTAATAAGAATATAAAAAGTATGCTATTCAATATATGATCATGGCTCTTAGTGTTTTTAAAAAATGCTTAAAGATGCTTTTTCCAGTGTTGTTTTTTAAAAAAGTGCTTAATTTTCCCTTTTCGAAAATTAGATTTTTTTCCCTTTACCATGTCGATTTTCGCCACTTATGAAAAAGCTTGGTTTTTACATTGTTCTATTCGACTTTTTCACTGTTCATTCAACCACAATCCATTTTGTCGTACCGTCGGTCGNTCTTAAATTGGTAACAATTAACTATTTAAACTAGACTAAATTTCATTTGGCTTTCAAGAAATCAGAAACACCTCATAGGTGCAACGCGATTAACCATGTCGAAAACAAGTGCACGACTAACGGAAGGTTAAAGATGCTTTTTTCAGTGTTGTTTTTTAAAAAAGTGCTTAATTTTCCCTTTTCAAAAATTAGATTTTTTCCCCTTTACCATGTGGATTTTCGCTGCTTATGAAAAAGCTTGGTTTTTACATTGTTCTATTCAACTTTTTCACTATTCATTCAACCACAATCCATTTTGTCGTACCGTCGGTCGTATCATAGGAAAGTGCCAATAATTTTACATGATGAAATACTTGCCAGTCCGCATGTGCTGCATTTAGTGAGATTCTAGCACTCTCATGTGCAACTCTGCTAAATTTAGCCAGATATTCTCAATTATGGCTTCATTTTACACCCTCTGAAATCAAATCAAAACTTTTGGAACTTTTTATGGGGGCTTATATAATCAAGAAAAGAGTTCCTTGTCAGAAACTAGTTATTTTATCATGATCTTGTGAAGTCTTTGAAAATTATTTTGCACTTTGTTAATGAATATAGTGCTTAAAAATATTTCTTAAGTGCTTAAAAAGTACTTAAAATGTGCTTATTTTTTCTTGAAAGAATCCAAAATAAATCAGGTTTTGAATGCTAACTGGGTCTGGACAGGACACATGAGTTTTACTGTCTTAAACTGTCCTAAATTAACTAAAACTCTCCTAAACTGCCTTAAAGTGTCCGAAACCTTGAACATTGGTAATAGATAAAAATTCTATATGTGTAACAATTGTACTCATAATAGTATTTAACATATATTAATAAGTATTTGTTACTTTTAATACAATTAACTTTAACTTATTAATGGAAAATAATATAATAGGAAAAGATTTATAAATTTCGAAGCTCCACAATTCATTGAACAACAAAAGTGAATACCTTATCCCTTAAATATGAATGAATATGCTTTGATAAATTACGTTTTTGCATGGATTAATAAATGCAATATTAAAAATAATAATTTAATTTTTTAATGAAACAAAAACTTGTCTTCATTTTGTTTCTTGTTCATAAACTAACCTTTTATTTTTCACAATATTTATCTTAAATTGTGACATATTTTAAATAAAAGGGTTTTGGACAGGACGGTTTAAACCGTGGATTAATCCATTCTGCCCTAAACCTTGCCAACTCTGAGAATAATTTTTAATTAAGGTATAAGGAAGTATGTTATTCAATCTATAATGTAATTCAAATAGAAAATTGTTTAGTATTTATAAATGTTCATAATGAAAAATTCGATTATGTTAAGTGAAACCTATTAAGTTGATCATTTGTTTAAATTGCTTTTGATGTACCAAACTGGCAAATGAAAATTATTTCTTTTATTTGTGACCATTTCTCTAAATTAAAGCCTCCAATGGCAACTAAAAAGCAACGGCTTGCTAATTTTTTGTCGTTGGGTGGCAATGGTAACTTTTATGAGCAAAAAAGCGTCCCAAAACAACTATTTTTTAAAAAGTGGAGATTTCTTGCAAATTTAGGTCATGTTTCTTCATATATAATTTAAAAAACGATAAATCTTTTGACCTTTTTCCTTTCTTTCCGATACGTTAAAAAAAATCCGCTTTCTTTTTCATGCTTTATTTCAAATCCTTATTTTACTAAATTAATTTGTATGCTCATATCTAGTTAATTTTATGAACTTATATTATATTCAGTTTATTGAATATCTTGTTTAAAGATAAAATTATCTAAAATCATTTCATAGAAATTTTTTTAAAGCTATGTATTTTTTCATAATTATGTATACTTGGTTTTTAATTAATCTACTTATTATAAAAATCTAATGTTATTTAGCATTTATTAATGAGCACTAACTTTTTACTTTAAAGTTATAATATTAGTAAACTCAAACAGACTACATGTAGGGAAAAAATTATTAATATTTGAAAACTTCTTAAAAAATCTTTAAAGTTGTTAAACACTTAATTTTTTAAAAATTTTTATAGTACGATTAATCTTTATTTTGAATCTAGATCAATTGTTTATTTTAATCACCTGTTTAATTTACAGTGGTTTTTCAGAATCAAAATCAATTTAATTACCTTGAACTTTAAAAATGTATCTCTATTTAATTTCCTTTTTATTTTAATTGTGATACTTTTATAAGGAGGAAAAAACATAGTTTTGCTTTTGAAGTTTGTCGGTTCATTGTAAAAATCATTCACAACACTATTACACGAATAAAAATGGCATCTTATTGGAGACCAGTGGTCTGCAGTAATAAACTGCAAGTAGTGAAACTAATGTAGTCATGTCCCCCGTGGCAAAATCATGGAAACATTATCGCAGAATGTTACAGAGTTCCTGAAGAAAGATTTTTCTTCTAAAAAGTAAATAATTTTAGTTTTCTTTTCTACTGAAGTTTGCACATGTTTGAATCATGCATTTAGATAGTCATTGGAATCGTGTTTTTGAGTATTTACTTTTTAAGGCAATGATTCTATCAAATGCTTGACTGTTATTACTATTTATTTCTCAACAGTTTTTAAATCCGATATTTTTTATGTGATATTACAATTATTTATTATGCACTTGAGTTACCCCTTTTTGAGGAGTCGATCTTTTTTTTTTTTCAACAACGGTTTTCATGATTTTTAATTACTTTATTGTGGTGATTATTTACAAAATGCGAAGATGGAAATACTTAGTATGTTTTCTCCCCCAACAAGATGTGATAATATCACCCATAATATTAGAATAAAAACTTATTACATGTTCAATTTTAAAAAAAATTATACTTAAACACATCGCTTTTGATATGTTAAATTAGTAACATACATGTTAGTTATTATTAAAGGTATCTTGCAGAAAGATATTAGTGCTTGAAATATATTAGTTTTGTCACTGATAGCTTGAAAAAATTCGGCCACTGGGTTCATGTCCACTACTCTTAATGTTAGTTAAGTAAATGTTAGCAAACTTTTAATGTCAGTTTAGCAAAGAAACACATCTCTAATTGAAATAATTTTTTGAATTTGATGGATAAAAATACTTTGCGGGTCCGTCAAGAGAGGCAATGAAATGTCCCTGTAACTGCAGCTGAGAGTAAAGTGGAATTACGTATTTAGAATTACGTATAACAAATATTAAATCTTACTATTAGAAAAAATTGATAATTAATCATTTAAGTCACACTTTTACATGTGAATGTATACTCCTGATACATTGATATTATTTCAAAGGAGGGAAACATATTTTCTATGTATTCAATTTCTTCAAAGAAATAAAAGAGCACTAAACAAATAAAACTGCAAGTATTTGATAATTTCTTAGCACTTCTTAAATTAAATATTCGCTCTCACGAAGAACATAAAACGTTGAATAAATGAACAACTTTGAAAAAATTGTTTTAGAATAACAAACTGGTTCATGTAAACATAAATAAATATTTCTAAATGAATTTTTATGTTTAATGTAAGCCAATCTTTTATTCAAAACCATTTTGAACATAGATGTAAATTAATCTCGAGCAAAGTTCGGATCCTTAAAGTTGTGAAATAGTGACTACATTTCGAAAGTAGTTTGTAGTTCCTATATTTTAAAAAAAATCGTTGTAGTTGTAGCTAACTACATTTGCAATAAACTATTGGAACAAACTGCAAAAATAATGTAGTTTTTCCGACCACTGGTTGGCCTAATGCGAGAAATCATTCTCGAAGTTTTTAGAAGAAATGGTGTCATTTTTTACCGTGCCAAAGTTCGTTTTAAATTAAATATTTGCTGTAGACAAAGGAATAAACAGTTGAAGGTTAAATGAACAATTTCGAAAAAAATTGTTGGCAAGTAAACTTGCTGATGTAAACATAAATATATTTTTTATCTATTTTTATTCTAATTCTCTTATATTTAATCCAAGCAAATTTCTTTTTCAAATCCCTTTTGAAAATAGGTGTAAATTAAGTTCTCCAAAGTTCTCTTTAAAGTAGTTACTACAATTACAAAGTAGTTGTAGTCACTACATTAAAAAAATGTAGATGTAGTTCACCACATTTGTAACAAAGTAATTGTAGTAAACTACAAAAATAATTAAGTTTTTCCGACCACTGTACTTGAGCATATTATTTTTCATTGCTATTAAAAAAAAGTTAACTAACACCACTTATTTCCTAGTTGTTGTTAACTACAACTACAAAACTTTTGTAGTTGTAATTTACTACAACTACAAAAATAATGTAGTTTTCCTGACCACTGGGGAGACTATTTTGGTTACTAATTTTTATATAAGGCTACTAAAGCTACTATTTAAAAAAAAAAAAATTAAAGTAGAAACCCTACAAGAAGACCATCAAAGTGTTGTCCCACTTGTGGTCAACTTTACTGGTTTCACTGAATTTTTTTGTTAAGAAATTTTTTTTTGTGTTAATTAATTGTATTCCCTTTTCTTTAGAGTAAAAAATTAAGTAATAGCGTGTCTGCAGTTGCATTCCAAGACAGCATTAATTTGGCATCAACTGGTTCAACTGATAGGTATAACTATTGTGTCTCATATAAAATAAGTGCATAAAAAAAGTTTGTTTATATATTTTTGACCTTAAAAACTATTTATTTCATTACAGTGTCGTGAAGATCTGGGATATGAGAAAAACTTACCTATCAAATCTCAACCCTTCTCCCCGTTATCAAATGAAATATAAAGATGATAAAACACATGGTTATGGTAAGCCATGATTCAATTCAAATATTTTCCATTCCATCTCTCGTCTGGTCCAATTGTTTTTGCACATTTGTCCATGTTTGAAATGTGGTGTTATCAGGGGTCTGCCTAGTTATTTTTTTTGTTTTTTGGAGGTACCTGTTTTGTGAGAATTTAGAGATGATTTGTGAAAATTAGAAATTATATTAAAAATCAACACAAAATATAAAAAAAATACGAAAATATTTTCAGAAATTGTCACTGCAAATAAAAATCATTTATGACTAGTAAATTAATTTCCATATATTTTTTCTCATATATTGAAAAATAATTTGCTATTGTAAAATTTTGGCCTTAAAATTGTATCCTAATTTATATTAAAATTGTATCCTATTTTATATTGAGATCTTAATAGTTACAGGGATGACATTTTTCCACATTTTAGCGGATTTCCGCCTTTTTCGCTTTTGTCTCTCAAATTTCGTTTTTTTTTTTTTTAAATCAAAAACTGTGATTCTCTTAAAATTTTAACTTTTTTTAATAAATATACCGCTTTTTCTGAAAATTCTGCCTTTGAAATAAAATAATTATATTTATTTCCGATTTGATATATAGATATAATATATCAAAGGATAAATTGAAAATTCAAACTACGTAGCTGCCGACAGTTTCGCATGTCTACTCATTTCAGCTATTAGCTTTTACGATCAGAAAATAAGATTTTTCCTCAATTTTACCCGTCCGCTAGATCGTATTTTCGTTATCCAGACGTCGCTGCATTTTAATATCAAACATCAATTTTCGTATTTACCTGATTTAAAAGTTGCTGGTTATGATTCTTATTCACGCGATTTCTATATCATTCAATTCAATTCTTATTTACGAGATTTAAAAATCTAATATCGCGATTTGTATTGAGGCGTTTTTAAAATTTTATGTAATGATTTATATTCACTCGAGTTTATCCAATGTCGTGATTCTTTTTTGCGGTTATAATATCCAACATCTATTTTCGTATTTACACATGATTTAAAATTTTTGCTTTGGATATGTATTCACGCCATTTAGAAATTATGCATCATAATTCGTATTTACACGATCTGAAAATTACCCCTCATGATTTGTATTTTCACATTTTTAAAATCCAATATCGAGTTTCATTCACTTGATTTCAATATCGTGGTTTATGTTCACACGATTTTAAAATCCAAGATCGCTATTTGTATTCACGCGATTTTAAAATCCTTTATCAAGATTCATGTATAAAGTAAGTTTTTTTCCCCTTGAATTAGTTACTATAAAGGTGGCAGTTTTTCTATCGACGATTATTGCTATATGTCGGCATTACAACATCAGCGAAACTGGATGCGAATATGTTACTGGTATTTTTGCTATAAATCACATAAGATTTACTCGCTTGAAAATTCAGCTTTCTTGCCTTTTGCCCAATCTCATCCCTGTAGTTATGAAAATGGCATATTATTTTCTAATAAATGAAGCTATGGGATCTTAATATTATCACTAAGTTTCTTGTAAAGGTTACCATGAGATATGCAATGCTGAGAGGCAAGTAAAATTATTTTTTGTAAGTTTCTTTTTCTAAATAGTAGAAAATGTTTTATTTATTTAATTTTTATTGTAAATAGAAGTTTTAACTGGTATAGGTATTTTTTAATAATTAATATTTAATAGCCACACCTGTATTTTTTAGGTATCAGAAGTTATAATATGTTAATGAAGACAATGTGTTAATCAAATTCCTTTATTTTAGTCAAATTTGTAAATTAAAATTTGCCTGCTCTTCTTGTGCTTTCTAATTCTTTTTGTAAATGTTATAGATTGAATTTGAAGATAATTTACCATTTCTAATTGATAAGGGTGATGGGACTTCATATTAATTTTTTAAACGTAATTTCAAATGATAAAAATTATAATAAATGTTCAATGTTTATTTCTTTCCTTAATTGTGTCTTTACAGTTATCTGTATTTTGTTTATTGTTTAAAAGAAAAGATAGGTTTATAATTGTACCACATTTAAGTTTGAAAACTTTTACTAACTATGCATTTTGAGAAACTTATTAAATGAACTTAACTTCATTCTTTGTAATGTAACATACTACTTATATTTTATGAATTATTTAAATTTTTGTTTTGAAAACTCTGGAAGGAATCATTTCTGCCTATCTTCTGGAACCTTTTAACAAGGTTTCCACGGGGCAAGGAAAACAGGGGAAACCTGGAATTATCAGAGAATTTTATTTTAACTCCAAATATCAGGAAAAGTTGCAATTTTTTTACAAAAAGCCTAGAATATTCCTATATCATACCTGGAAAATAACTAATCTCAAAATTGTCAGTACCATTAATCAGTTATTGAAATTCAAGTTAAATAATTCTAACATCTATTACAATTATTTGTTATAAAAATTTCACATTTTAGTCAAACTGAAATGCTCCTTTCCTCATTTAATAATATTTTTTTACCCAAAAAATCTAATATTTACGTTACAAATAAAAGAAACACTTTTTCTGCTGAAAATAGGATCTAAATTTTCATTGAAATTTATCTGGTATACCTGAAAAATTAAGGGAATTTTTTTTCTGAAATTGAGTGGGAATCCTGTTTAATTCGAACGAGCAATTGTAACGAAAGCAATTGTAATTGCTATAGCTACTTAACATTTATTTAAATTTCTCCTTTGAGTTCATGTGTGAAGATGAAATTTGTACAGGTAGGAGGTAAATTAAAGTTATTTGTGCAAAAGTAGATTTAAAAAAAAAAAAAAATTTGTACTTCAATTGGAAATTTTTTAAATTCTTTATTATCATCATTGATTCCTACTACTTAAGATCGAAATTTGGATGGCGTGTCTTCGGAGCATCCTCAAGGAAGAACTACAGATAATATTGTACAGCTCTAATGCGACATAAATAGAGTACCAACTACATCTGTAAAATTTTGTAGTTGTTTTAGCTATTTAATACAGAGATGATTGTGGTCCGGAAAAAATCTGGATTTTCGGAATTTTCACTAACCGCGATTCGAAAGTTACCAGAAATCCGAAGTCCAGATGTTTTGAGAAATCATCGATCACATTTATGTTTAAAAATTCTTTTTTTTTAATTATTAGAATATTTATTATTATATTTTATTTACAAAATATTAGAATATTTATACTTGGCATCTCTTTCATTTGTAAATATTAGTTTCTGGTAGAATAATAAATGTGATTAGAGGTAAAAGTAAACTCTTACATAATTATTCATTTAAATTATGCTGCATATAATTTATTTAGAATTCCATGTTGTGAAAATATCAATGGTTTAAATTTATAAAGACATTAATGTTTTGAAATGCGTCATTACTGATTTTACTCAAGAAATTTTCAGAATTTTTGAGTTGGGTTTACAATCACTTTTGTTGATATTTATCTAAATTTTCTAAGTTGAAATTTGCTTCTTATTATCAAATTATTTTTTATTTTGACAGTCATAAAATCATATTTTCTTTTCATGTTAGGCTTCACAAGTCTTGTTTTTGATTCTACTTTCAAGAAGCTGTATGCTAGTAGCACAGCCAACAAAATATTAATGTTTAATACCCATACATATGCCGATGCTGGTGAGTAAAAAAAAAAATTTTTTGTTTTGTTTTTCAAGCTCATTTACAATATTTCACTGACTCTAAATAATTTGTTTTTTAGCATATTAAACATAGAATATGTCAATTACAGTGATTCGGCTTAGGCACTATAGCACATCAAATAACAAAACAAAAAATTCATAGACAGGGTATGAAAAAAAATTTATACCGTTGAGTAAGTCGAAACATCCCACCTCACAGAACATTTTAATTTTCAGGTTATGGAGTGAAAAAAAAAAAAGAATTAGTTCAATAATTAGAAATAAAATTAAATATACTTACCTTCTGTAGCAGAGATTAGTTAACACTATTTTGCAGGAAAAAACTCTCAATGATAGCAGATAGATTATATATACCTAAATAAGTTGAGATATTTGCAGAATTATTTTTTCTGTCAACGAGACCATGAAACATAAGGAATTTTGGCACAGTCTTTCTGCACAGACATAGTGTCATTTTATAAATTAAAAGAAGCAAGTTAATGAAAAAATTTTTTTTCTTCCTTTTTTTTAAAATATGGAATAGTATACACTTTTACCGTTAATATTCAAAATTTCAAGTGCATTTAATGAATTTTCATCCTTAGTCTACTTTTTTGTAGATTAAGTGTGTTGTAAGTTTATTGTCTATTACTAGTAACTTAATTTAGTACTTAAATTGCATTAAATTGTATAAATTGCTCAACATTGTATGTTATTTTTGTTTCTTCCATATGCATTTTTTTCCGTTATTGTAACAGGCTATCTTATTTTCTTTCTTTAATAAGAGTAGAGGCTGCGGTGCCACTCAACTGTTAGAGTGACGAAATTTTAATACCTTTAATTTTCTTTCTCATAATTTTTTTTCAAAATGAAAAGTTCCAGTTTTTATTATCTAAAAACGAATTAATAAAGTTGTATTCCTTTTCATTTTCAGATTGCAGTCAATCCTTTAAACTTTTTTTTGATGGTAGTATTTTGATGCATTTTAAGACTTAGTCATTTTGGAATACTTAATTTTTTGAATTTTTTTTCAATTTCCTTTAACACTAATTAATGACAAAAATTAATTCTTGAAAATTGCAAACGTACAATAGTCCAAATTTACAGACCATTCACCATTTCAGACTTAAACTTGTTTCACAGGGTGCATAGCATTTTTAAAATGTGCTTTAAGCACATTTTGAATCTTATTTTTGATTTACATATTTTAAAAGCCCTTAAAGGTGCTTTTTTTTTATTCAGGGTTTGTAAGAAGTGCTAAATTTTCTCTTAAAAAGATTTTCTCTGCAATATTTATGCAAAACTAGTTATTTTATCACAATTATGTAAAGTTTTTTGAAAATGTTTGTGCATTTTGTAGATTTTATATATTTGAGTGCTTTGCTTATTTTTTGTTAATAAATCTGGCTAGGCACCCCTTTTCAGTCTCGTAGTCATCTTATAAAAAGCAAACCCTGTTAAACTGTTAACCCTGTTGTTTTTACTGTTGATTTTTTTTAATATGTTCGATTGTTGAGTGGAAATTAGGAAACTTTAATAACACTTTTGACTGTCACTTAGAGTTAGTTATATATAGAATTTTTATATATAGACTAGGTATCATCAAATTTCTCATCCATATGTAATTATTATTTGAATTTGCTTTTTTAAACGAAAGGGAAGTAAAAATTAAATTAAAAATTGCTCATATTTTATTCTTATTCTCTTTTTTTTTTGCTTTTAGAAAAATATGAACATTTTGTTACAATATTGTGCCTGTAACATAGTGTGCTGAAAGATTAAAGAAACACGGTTCTCAATGTTGTGTGTTAACAATTTTATAATTATATTGGTGAAACCACATCATTAGTGAATATTTGTAAACTTCTATGAAAAAAAAAGTGGTTCAAATGAGTACTTTCATTCTTGAATTATTTGAATACACTCGAGCAGATGGTGTCCTTTTAAATTTAGAGAAAAAACTGTTCATCTTTTCGCATATATTTACGCAATTCACTCAAAAAAATAAAAACTCTTTAAATAGAATTAAATATAGACTGTCTAAGTAAGTTCTTCAAATTGAAAATCGTACTATTTATTCTAGAGTTTCATATCTACCCAGCAACAGTTCGAACTAGTAACCCAGTAACTGTTAGATAAATTGAATTTGCATATGGGATAGTCTTAAAAGTAGTTTAATTCAATCGTCATAAATGTATTTATAATCATGAGGTTTGGCCCTTAGCTACAGTAGAGCTACTCCATAGCTCTACTGTAATCATTATAAAGATATGTTGTTTTCAGCTATTAATTTTGTTTGCCACTATTACCTCAAAATAAAGGAGGATGCTATAAAAAGGGAGAAACTTTTCATGGCAAATTCTCTTTCCCCTCTATTGATATTCTTAAGTTAAAAGAAAAGTGGCTTCAGGTACACCTTGTGTTAACCATGGAGTTTCAAATGCAGTCGAAATGCCAACGAATTTTTGCATGAGGACTTCATCAATGTGTATTCCTAAATTATTTGATCCTCAATACAGGGCTCAAAGTTGTTCTGAAACACCTAAATTTCCTTAAAGAAAAAAAGAAAGTGTTCTTTAAATGTCCTTAATTATTAAGCATTTTAATAAATGTCCTGAAATTTTTTTCAAATTTTTGTTGAAGTTAACTGGAAGAAAAAATATTATTTATCGAAAAAAGAATTGAAATTTCAAATTGAAAAATTATGTTATATACTATGAAACATAGTAAATAACAAAATGAATGACTAAGTCTTCATAGCCCGTCAAATACGATATTAATCTACTTCTAGTATTAGAGACAATTATTTTTGATTTGATGGTATAAAAGCATTCGATGTTGGAGAAATATATAAAAAGTTCTTATCTCTCTATTCCCTTCTTTATCACTATATCATACTCTACTGTTTTTCTCAAGAGAATCTTCATATTTTGCTACTACTTAAAAGGAAGCCATACTGCGGAAGAAAACTGGCGTCGCACATTCCCTTTTTCCTTCCTTTATTACTCGTTTAAAATGTAGAAAAAGTAAGTTCAGACAGAGTAAGCCAAATACTGAAAAGAAAATTTTAAAATATACAAATGAAAATAAATTATGAGAACTTAGAATTACACAACGGTGAAGTTCTCTTCTAATAATTTGTTTACATTTTAACATTTTGAAGTATTTTTTTTTTCATTAATTGAAACTTCATGACTTTTCTAGGTTTGCCTGAATTTACTTTTTCTTTCCTTTAAATTAGCAATGAACGCGAAAAAGAATTTGTGATGAAAAAAATCTTCCCTGGTATGGTGTCTTAATGATTTTCCATAATTTAACTATTTTCTCTCCTTTTTTTGTATTAAATAAAAAAAAATGTAACTTTTAAAAAAATTTGTAGTTTTTTTTAAAATTTTTTTTTCTTTTTTCACTTAAATGCAAGTACTACTAAAACTATAACCAATTTTATGTCTGCGAATCCTTGTTGGTATTACAAGTTACTCCCATTGGAGAATCAGCATTCTTAATTTTGCCCTTAATTTTTGTATTTTGGGCTTTCAGCCCTGTAAATAATAAATCCTGAATAATCCTGTCATAATTTGTTTACATTTTGATGTTTTAAATTTTTTTTTTCTCCAGCATTTGAAACTTCATAGTTTATTCTAAGTTCACATGAATGCAATTTTTCAATACATAATTTTAAATAATTTTAGTAAGTGAAAAAGAATATTTATGAAGGATTTCTCCCGAGGTACAACATTCTCTGAAGTTGTAACTGTTTGCCAACACGTAAAACTATTTCTCACTGTGCAGTAACCAAATGTAAACTTATTATTTCCATAATTATGATTTTTTGTGGGAGTTTTAACAACTCCTTTTTAAAAATGTTTTAAGTTGGTAAATATATATGAAATTTCATTTGTATTTTAATAGAAACTGTTTATGATGGATTCAAGTGTAATACCTATTACATAAAGTTAGCCTTAAGTGCTGATGATCAATACTTAGCTTGTGGTTCCAGCAGCAATAAAGCTTATGTTTGGAAAGTAAGTTTTATTTCATTTTAACTTATCTGCCACGTTTCTTTAAGTTTAAGCAAAACATCAAGACAGGTGAAAAGAATAACTTAATTCTGGGTGATCAAAGAGAAAACCTGGAATTTTCAGGGGAATTCACAATCAGCTATGAATATTCATGAAATCTTAGCAATTAATACAGGGTGGCCACCCACCTGGAAAACCTGGAATTATCAGGAAATTTTTTTGTACTGGAAAAATCAGGGAATTTTAAAGAAAAGCTGGAAATTTTTTCTGCAATATTTTTTTCAATTTCACTAATTTAAATTACTTACTAATTTTCTTAATTTAAATTATTTTATCCATTATACCCCCATTTTCTAGACCGAAATTTATTGCCAAGCAGTTGAAGTATTATTAACTTAACAATACCTTGCTTGCATCAAAATTTGCTCCATTATAACCCTGTTAAACTAGAATGCCGCCTAAATTTCTCCCATGGTTGCTAAACGATTGTAGAAACCTCTTTGGAGACTATGCTGGGGTCTGTCTAGGTTTTTCTGAAAGGTACCTATTTTGTGATAATTTTGACATAACTTGTGAAAAATTAAAAATTATATTAAAAAATCAATACAAAAACATGGTAAAAATATAGATTTATCGTTTCGTAAGGGATAGAAATATAAAATTTAAAAAAAAAAGCATTTTGTGAAACTACCTTTTTTCCTAAAGTTGAATTTGTGAAACTACCGTTTTACCTAAAATTGAATTTGAGAAGGTAACGCTTAACGGTAGTAAATTCGGCCTGGACAGACCCCTGCTATGGGACTGCAATTTAGGAAAGGCAAAGATTGTGGAGGTGGAAGAAGGGGTTAGGATATTTGCTTCTGTTTTTAATTTCTATGTTCGACACCATGGAATCACCCAATTGTAAAAACAAAAACAATTGACTAATCTAAACTAAGAAACCATGTGGTTAGATTGAAATTCTTTAAACATTATAATAAGAAAAAATATGTTTTTCTATAGAATATGCATCAAGAAATTTGACAATTTTGCCTTTACAAATACTGGATATCTCTTAAAATAATAATGCTAATTCAAAACAAACAACATTATTTAAACATTTGACTTTGGATATTTGTTTAAAGAAAATTGTATCAATGTATTTTATAAAGAGCACTGTTTGTATCAAATACAATATAGAATGGCTCTATATTGAAATGTAAATAAATATAAAAATTTACTGATGTATAATCACATGGAATTATTTTCTTTTACTTAATGAAAATATTTTAAACAGTACTTATCCAAGGTTTTTTTAACATACATATAAGGGTCACTCTGTATTTGCTATTTGGTACATTCTGTACAAAAACTACTTAATTTTTAAAAATTTTTATTCATTACAAATAACATATTCTACAATACTAAACGTAATATTCTCTCAATCTATTCAATATGATATATTGAAAATAACATTTTAAATAAAATACTTCATAATATTGACTCATTTTTTATACCCACCTAAAATTAATGATAAAAAAAATAAATAAATAGCATGCTGACCTGGAAATATTAAGATTTTTACTGGAAAAAAATCAGGGAAATTTGAAATCTGATTTGAGTGGCCAGCCTGTAGTAATGATCACTCATTTCAACACAAATCTGTTTCAATCCAATATTTTGTATTATAAAAACTTAATTCAATGATGCTATTATTTTTTTTCTTAATCAGCAATGTAATTTTAATAAATAGTTCTTATTAATAAGTATTATTTCCACTCTTTAAAAAAAATTTCTTGTTCCATTTAAGATATGCTTTTTAAAACATTAAATTCATAGCTGCCAACTCTACTGGTTCATCCAGTAGACTACTGGATTTTGCTAGTTTCTCTTGGTCAACTGGTTTCATAAAAAATCTCCTAATTTTTTTTATATTTTAGAAAATTCCCTAAAATTGGGTAAGTTTTTAAAAATAATCCCTATTGAAATAGAACTTTTGTACAGATTATTGCTTGCTTGAGTATTTAAATAAGTGTACTAATACATATTGAAGCGAGCCTCATTTATAAATATTTGTTTAAAACTTTTTTTGTTCTAAAATGTTAAGTTTATTTTCATTCAGAATTTGCTTTTTAAATTAATTAAATAATTTTTTAACTATCTTTGATGAATTAAATGCCTATTACTATTGAAAATTATGAGTAAACATTATACATAACATTTCAACTTCCTTTAATGCTAAATATTGCAGTTGATGACTATAAAATTCCCTATGTGTAAAATATTTAGTACATTTTGCGACAATTATCATGAAATTGAAATTGATATTATTTCGTAAAATCTACTGGATTTTTTCTTATTTGTTGGCAGCTATGTAAATTACTTATACTTATTTAAATTAGTTCTTTGTATGATTAGTAGTTCTTTGTATGAGTGATAGTATGTTTCTATAAGGTAGATCAGTGTTAATTTATATTCATTCAGTATTAATTTATAAGTATCACTTTCCAAATCAATAAATTCCAAGAAACATATAAATAATAATTTGATAAAATTAATTATTATTCAGAGACTAAAAAATTTTTATCTTTTAGAGGTGTTAGTTTTTAATTGTTAGAGAAAATTTGTTTTTAATACATACAGTTGGATTTCAATCATGTGCAATTAAAATTGGAATTAAAATTTTATTTAAATGCTGGAATTAAAATTTTATTTATATTGTGTGTGGAATTAAAATTTTATTTAAATGCTCAGAATGTAACATTAAGCAATTTGGAAAGTTGAGTATTCATTTATGAATATTTCTGTTACATTTTACTGATTGGCTGTATTATGTTAGTGTATGTATGTGAATAGCATGTTCTTCAATACTTGATGTAAAACATTATTACTCTTATTTTATTGTCTTAAAATGCTTATGCGCAAATATTTGTGTATGTGACCTAGCTCTTTCTTAATAATTGTTTTGCACTATATCAACACTTGATATTTGTTTAAATTTACTTTAATTGTTATGTTGTAAAATAAAATATATAATTATTTTAATACTCTGGGGGGATTTAAATGGAGTTATAAGTTCAGAAAAGTCAAACTCAGTGCTCGACACAAATCTTATCGGTTGCTTCTTCCAGGATAAGTAATTGGATGAAATGGAAAAAAACTAATAGAATTGTTCTGCAATAAGTATCATATATATTTCAAGCTTAAATTTAATATTTCTGGAATTAACAGTAGTAGAACAGAATTAATTAAATGATAATATAATTTATTTAATACAACTGAATTTAAATATAATATTGTATCAGAAAACTAAAAAAATTTTTCATAAATACTTAAAGAAAAAACAATTTTCTTATTTATTTCTGTTTTATATAGAGATTTAAAATCAACATATATTATTTAAGAGCAGTTTTTGAGTATTCATACTTAACAGTATTTGATTATTAAAAATTGGAGTGTTATTTTTAGTTTTAATTTTTCAAGAAATTGGTTAAGTTTAATTTAATAAGTTTAATTCAATTTAAATTTTCACTTATTTAAAAAAAATATCTATTTAATAGAATGGAAATTACTAGTATCATTTAAGCTAAATTGCAATTATAAACTCATTAGGAATTGTTTTAATATTGGTTATTTCTTTAAAAAAATTGTGTTTTTCTTCCTTCCATTTATTCTATTTGAGTTAGAAGTATCTTCTCTGTTTCTTATGACATAGTTTTTTCCACTATGGAAGAAACTTGCCCCCCCCCCCTGGTTTAAGGCCTAATGTTTGTAACTGTAGGTGAACAGAGGTATTGATTTCAATTTTTCTCTATTTGTCTTTATCAATAGTAGAGCTGTAAGTTAGAAATTATCACTGATGTTATTATTAAAATATGCGAGAAACTGAATATCTTATTGTAAAATTTAAAACAATGATTAACGCTTAACCCATCAGAAAATTCCATTTCGTTTTTCGCTCATCCCTATTTAATGAATGAATTAATATTTATTTTAAAAAAAACTGTAGTAACATCAAGTGTCTTTCACTACAAGTTTAAAAAAAATTTATTTGAACTTGAATGAATGAATAAAAAGTATTTTATTGACAATTGAAAATTTGAACAAGTTATAGGGAGAGTGTGAACTAATAGCAGGAATTGAATAAAAAAGAAATCTCCTAATATAATTGTTTTAAAAGAATGCTATAAAGTAAAAAAAGTTATACACATGCATTTAAGAAAAATTGCATTTTGTGTTTTCAATTTCAACAGAATTTTTACCTTTTAATTTATTTTCTTAATCATATATCATTTCATCTTAATCATATATGATCAATAGAGATATTTATTGTTATTTAATAGGTTAATCTTCCTGGTTATCCAAAATGGGAATTTCCAGGACATTCTTCTGAAGTTACTACAGTAGCTTGGGGATCGCATGATGTTACAAAAGTATGTTATTTTCTATGTGTATTAATGTATGTCTTCTGTCTTATGTTCCAACAAATTACCTTTCTTTACATTAAGGGGGATAATTGCTGAGCAGACCCATGTATTTTTTTAAAGAGATGTAAAAATGGGCAAATTTTATGTACTTAACCAGGGTTCCCACGGTCCTTAAAAGTCCTTAAAAACTGCTTAGTTTTTATTTTGAAAATTAAGGGCCCTTAAAAGTACTTAATTTTGATTCACGGTCCTTAAAAGTCCTTAATTTCTAGTATCACTAGTTGGTTAGAAAAATCTTTTTATCTTAAGAAAATATTCACAGGTAAAAAGTGCGTCTTTCGCCTAGAATGAGACCCTGCATCGAGGGTAGAACATTTTGAATGCGTGGGAGGGTAGGGGTTACAAGCAAGAGGAAAAAAACATGTCCGTATTGTTTTTTTTTTTTTTCGCTTTTAATATTAATTTTTTCATTAAAATATTCTTTCTGGATCACTCAGAAAGAAAAAAAATTAGTGTAGGGAGAGGGGAGCGTGATACTGCATGTGAGTAGAGGTCTTGACTTATTTTTAGACAGCACTTATGTACTTCATCAGCTGAAGACCTGCATCGACCTTCTACATCCATAGGGTTAGAGAAATTCAATTCTTCTCTTAGCACATGTAGTAGTCTTGATAGTTCATTCATATGTGAAATTGTTTGAAATGCCAGGAAAGTGTTTTTTTAATAATTTATGCAGTAATGGATCAGCATCTAGTGATCGTCACTAGGCTAAGTAAATTTTTTCATTGTATCAGATTTTCTTCTGAAATTGAATTTTATTAATGATTCTATTTTTTTAATATTAGGGATATTACGAATATTCGGCGCAGTATAATTTTTATCAGGAAGGTCTTTATTGTCGACATTTTTTTTTTTTTTTAAAGAGTGAAATGTTTGTTTTCTTCTTTCACTTTTGCTGGGTTTTTTTTATAGAGCATCATTTTAACAGCGTTTCTGATATATTTTATCTCCACTTTTTCTTTTAAAGGTATACGGATAATTAAATAACCGGTAAAATAGAAAATTGATTTTCTACGTTGCAAGTTTTGTCTTAAGAATTTAGGAAAAGTTTCTGTTTATCTTTTGCTTTTTTGATTAATTGTGTTTTTTTAATTTATTTTGATAGCATATTTTAAAGAGTTTCTTTTTCGTCATTTTTTCTAAAAATCCGACGATTCGAAACATTTAAAGTGTAATTTTCAATGTTAAATTTTTCTTATAAAAACTGAGAACGATTTTTTGTTTTTATTCCCATTTAAAAAAAAAAACTCTTGTTTTTGTTACGATGCGGCAATTTTAACGAGCGCTGCTCTTAGACATTTTTAAATCGATGTATCGCGAATTATCGACTTAATGCATATATCGGCAGGCCGATATTGAATAACAAAGAGCGAGGATCAGCATTGAAATATATAGAACGCGATGCATAGTTTCTTTATGCGCCATTTTTGACCTTGGGATTTTACGTTTCTTGAAGTTTATTTTCAGCGGGACTTATCTTGCGTTCACTGTGCGTTTTATTTCGACTTGATATAACGTTTCAAGTCAATTATTTTCAGTGAGACTTTTGCTACTTAGCAATCGTTGCGCATTATTTCGTCACTTTTCTTCTGTTTGAATTTAACGTTGTCAATTATTTTCAGCAGACTTACTGTTACTTGGCGATTGCTGTTATCTTAAATTTTCGTTCTGAACTTAATATATTACTGAAACGAAATCATGAATTTAAAAAAAAGATTCTTTATTGATTTTTTTAAAAGTGACACAATTTAATATTTTATATATTTTGTATTNACAATTGAAAATTTGAACAAGTTATAGGGAGAGTGTGAACTAATAGCAGGAATTGAATAAAAAAGAAATTTTCTAATATAATTGTTTTAAAAAAATGCTGTAAAGTAAAAAAAAGTTATACACATGCATTTAAGAAAAATTGCTTTTTGTGTTTTCAATTTCAACAGAATTTTTACCTTTTAATTTATTTCCTTAATCATGTATCATTTCATCTTAATCATATTTTCTTAATCATGTATGATCAATAATAGAGATATTTATTGTTATTTAATAGGTTAATCTTCCTGGTTATCCGAAATGGGAATTTCCGGGACATTCTTCTGAAGTTACTACAGTAGCATGGGGATCGCATGATGTTACAAAAGTATGTTATTTTCTATGTGTATTAATGTATGTCTTTCTGTCTTATGTTCCAACAAATTACCTTTCTTTACATTAAGGGTGATAATTGCTGAGCAGACCCATGTATTTTTTTAAAGAGATGTAAAAATGGGCAAATTTTATGTACTTAACCACTTCAACTTGATTTTTGCAGCATTTAAATTAAAGTATTAGAAGCAGTTTATGTTAATGCTGACATATTAAACTAAGCACTAAGTATACTATGAGTTTAAAGTTTTCCCAGAAATTTTCGACAATATGTCTCAATCGTTTTGAATATTGTAAAAATACCTATTTATTGCATGGAATGAATAATGAAAATAATGTAAATACATCAAATTATTTATTCTTACCAGAAGTTGTCTTACCAGATGTTATAGAAGCGAGAAGTTGCCGTTATAAAATAGTCAAAACAAAATCTAAAATTTTGTCTTATAATGTTTGTATCACTAATAGATTATATTGTCCCAATGGTACAATATATCCCACAAAACGTAATGTGTCAAAATTTCTCCATCTGATACTAATTAGGTACAATTATTACTTATTTGAACTATTACAATTATTGCAAATTATTATTTATTACAATTATTGGAACAAACATAACTATTTTACACAAAATATGACAAAAATATAGTTGTACTTATCTCAAAATGCAGAAAATATGTAAATAAAAACTAAATTGACTGGCACACCAGTTTTACATTCTTATTTTTTCCTGTTGAAGAACCAGTATTTCCCAATCAAAAAATTTTGTTAAGCAGAAATTTCTAAACATCATCATGAATTGCTGGAGCGCCTTTGGTGGGCCTTGGCCTTCTCAAGAAGTTTCTTCCAGGCTAACCTTTTTCTTGCTAGTGTTTTCAAGTTTTAGTTTCTAAGACCAAAGGGTCTTTTTCTTGGCCAACTATCCATTTCAAATTCGGCCTGCCTCTTTTTTATGTGCCAACTGATCTGGCATTGAAAACTCACTTTGTGGTACGGTTTTCGTTCATTCTGATAACCTGGCCTGCCAATTTTATTATCGTTTAATAAAGTTAATAATGTCAGGTTCATTATACGAGTGCTAATTTGTTCTAAATTTGTTCTAATTTTGTTCTTCCAAGCCACACACCATTTTTTTTTAAAATTCCACCCAAAATACTTCTCAAGACCTTTCTCTCAAAGGTACCCAATATAACCTCATCCGTACCAGATATGGCTTTTTCTAAATATGGGTAATTTCTAAATATGATGAATTATTTCTAACTAAGGATAATTTCTGAACATACTTTCCCAAAATCGTAATGCTGGGTTGTGATCGAAATAAAATTTGCCAGCTTTTTGAGGAAATTTCTTCTAGTGGTAGCTAAGTTAATCTTTTAATTTATCATTCTTAGTTTCGCAAATTTAGTTTTTTTGCAAATAAAGTTTTTTTTTTCCACACCACTGCATATAAATGATTCAAAAGTTTACACAAAACCTTGCTTTGTTGTGGCTTTCTCGTAATGAGGTTTTTAAAATGTCGGCAAAAATTCCGAAAACTTTAGTTTTTAAATGTGTACTACCCTATAAGTGTGGCTTAGAAGATCAAATCTAGAGCTTTATCACTCATATAGTGAACCTGACATCATTAACTTTATTAAACGACAAAGAATTAAATGGACAGGGCACGTTATCAGAATGCACAAAGACCGTACTACAAGAAGAATTTTCAATTCCAGACCAGTTGACACACTAAAAAGAGGCAAGTCGAATTTGAGATGGATAAATGACCTAGAAAAAGATCTTTTGATCTTAAAAACTAAAAACTGGAAAACACTAGCAGGAAAAAGGTTAGCCTGGAAAAAACTTATTGAGAAGGCCAAGGCCCACCCTGGGCTGTCGAGCCATTGATGATGACTGCCCTATAAAATATTTTACAAAAACTGTAGTGTTGGTAGTCCTGTATATGTACGCTTTTAAGAACCGAATTTTGAATTTTATGTTTTATTTTATGTTTTTGCAAAGTAAAATTATAATAAATTAACTAGTGTAATCAGAAGCATTTTTAGTTAAAGAGATTGATGATGGAGTATGATTTACATTTTAAATAGTTTATGTTTCATAAATTTTTTCGTTTCTTTTTATATAAATTTCCATCTTTAAAATTCTATATCATTCCTGTAAATGAACAAATCAAGTAGTGAATATTAAGTATGATTTTACTTGTTTTCTTTTTCAGAAAAATATTTATTTGACTTAAATAGTGCAATCAAAATTTACTTGTTGGTGCATTACATACCTCTTATTTATGATTTCATGTCTACTTGTAAAATCTGTTTTTCATTTTTGGATATTATTGGTGTTAATTCCACTAATTAGCTAGATATTTTAAATAGACAAGATTAATTATACACTTTCCAAATATTTTAATTGAGTCTTTTTCAAAATTTGCCAGCACTTAGGGAAACCTTGTATTGGTATTCGATCCAGCATTTTTACCAAAAAAAGTCGCAAGAATTGCATACAAATGATTTGCTTTGTCCTTATTTTAGGATTTTTTTTATTATCAAAAATAATGTTATTCAATTAGTACTTTATACTTTGAATTTTTTTGCTCTTGGAAAATGCAGGGAATTAAAAAAATCATATAAAATAATAGGGAAAATGCAGGGAATTTTTAATTTTTTCTCATAAGCTTGGAAAATACAGGGGATATCTTCTTTTACAAAATGTTCATCTCTCAATGTGCAAATTATTGATTATCTAGTAGAGATAGTTCAGCTATACTATACTATTTCATTTGCTGTATTATTATTTTTTTAAGTATGTTGAACTGTTCTTTGTTTTTTCAGCAATCAAAACTAGTATTAGTTATCCTAATATAGCTCACAAATTTGCACAGTGATTTTGTGTTTTCTCTTAATATATTGTGTATAATATATATCCCCGCGGCAGAATCACTGCGATATGGCGACATTGTCGAAGAACGTGTGAACGCCACAGAAATAATTTTTCTTAGAAAGTAAAAAATTTTGGTTTTCTTTTCTGCAAAAATTATCGAAATTTGTTTTCTCTAAAATTATAATTAATATATACCTTTTTCTCGCTTCGGCGAGGAAAGAAATGTTCGTAATTTTTTCGATTCTTATTTGAGAAGAATGAAAAATAAAGAATATTGAAGTTAAAAAAAATTTTTGTGCAGAAATGTTTGAAAGATTTTTTTCCCTCCACAATTATGTTCAAAAGAAGTCTTTTTCACGCATCAGAGGGGAAGAAATGCTCGTGATTTTTTCGTAATTCATATTTGGGAAAAATAAAAATTAAAAAATTTTGGTTTTCTTTTCTTTCACGGATTTTGCGATTTTAAATTTTTTTTCTTTTATATATGATGATGATTTACGAAATTGGAAAACAATTTCAGAGTGCACGGTCTTTTTAAAAAGTTCTTATTTTTGGTTTACGCTTTTTAACCCACTGACGGTTCTGCACGTAAAAAGTCGTATTTTAACCTGTAGTCTTCTCCGCACAGTAAAACTGGTTTTCGTACTTTATTAGATAGAAAAGTGGTATATTGGGATGAAACTTCTTCCCATTGGCTAAACTGCCAGTGGGTCAAAAGCCCTTAAAGGTTTTTTTTATTTGGGATTTGTAAAAAGTTCTTAATTTTCTATCTTTTAAAAAGAGATTTGTTCTTTGCCATGTCGATTTTTGTTTGAAATTACTAAAAATGCATGATTTCGCAATTTTATATCAGTATTTATCAGAAACTATTTTATCATTAGAGATGATAGTGCTTCCCTAAAAAAATCCAGATTTTTCGCTAACCGCAGTCTGGAAGTTTCCAGAAATCCAAGGTCCAGAAGTTTCAAGAAATCACTGATCACATTTATGTATAAAAATTCTTGCATATTTTTTTAAAAAAATATTAGAACTAGAATTTATACTTGGCATCTCTTTCATTTATAAATATTTTTAGGGTAGAATAATAAATGTGATTAGGGAGAAAAGTAAACTTATACATGAATATTCATTTAAATTATACTGTATATAATTTATTTAGAATTTCACGTTTTGAAAATATCAATGATTTAAATTTATAAAGACACTTTAATTTTTTGAAATGCGTCATTAATGATTTTACTGAAGAAATTTTCAGGATTTTTGAGTTGGCTTCACAATCACCCCTGTATCCGGATTATGTAAAGTTTTTGAAAATGTTTTTTTTTTTTAATCTGAGTGATTTTATGTTTATAAATTTACAACTTTAAACAATAGAAAAATAATTTTTATTGTTGCACAAATCCTAATTATGATTTTATGTTTAAGGTGTTTAAAAATATTTTGAGTGCGTTAAAGGTACTTATTTTTGGTTGAAAAATCTGGCTATGCACCCTGAATTTGACTGTGTAATTGTCATGATAATAACTCAAGTGCTGAATTACATTTTTGTAATTTGTGTTTGTTTTTACAGTTTGTCACTTGTGGAGATGACAACAGGATACTCATTTGGCGAACTATCAATCATGAAAATACTGAACAGTTAAATAAATCTCTTCTTACCGCATCTAAATACAAATTCAGTAAGTTACAACACCAATTCAATTGTAACTTTAATTTCAAATAATGATTTTTTCAGGGTCCAGTTATCCATCTAACATAGTTAGATAATATAGATGCACGCATGCAGGCCGTGCTTGGATACATTGTTGTTGATTCTCCAATTTTACAGATACTTTTTAATCTTTATTTAATATAATCAAAACAATTATCATGAAATTATATTGATATAAAATGATATAACTAAAAAATTATTTAGTACATTATGAA
This sequence comes from Parasteatoda tepidariorum, assembly GCF_043381705.1. Lineage (NCBI taxonomy): Eukaryota > Metazoa > Arthropoda > Arachnida > Araneae > Theridiidae > Parasteatoda > Parasteatoda tepidariorum. Next base: position 4,814,677 of record NC_092204.1, read on the forward strand.
ACAATTATCATAAAATTTATATTATATTGTAAAATCTCCTGGTTTTTTTCTTATCCATGATGGCAGATATGAGTGTAATATAACTGTATGAATACAGAGATGATTGTGCTCTGGAAAAAATCTGGATTTCCGAATTTTTCGCTAACTGCGATTCGGAAGTTTCCAGAAATCCAAGGTTCAGAAGTTTCAAGAAATCATCGCTTTTTCAAGAAATCATCGCGAATTTTTCGCTAACTGCGATTCGGAAGTTTCCAGAAATCCAAGGATCAGAAGTTTCAAGAAATCATCGAGAACATTTATGTATAAAAATTTCTTGTTTATTTGATTTCAAAATATTAGACTCCAGAATTTATTTTTGGCATCTTGTATGTACTTGGCATCTTGCCATTTATACTTGTTTTAAAAATAACAAAGATTTAAATTTATAAAGACATAAATTTTTTGAAATGGGTCATTAATGATTTTACATGAGAAATTTTCAGGATTTTTGAGTTGGGTTCACAGTCACCCCTGTGAATATCATGTCGATATCAGAGTATTCATATATGTTTTTAATGTCAGATTCACTTTTCAATTGACAAAACACATTTATATAATTAACATAATTGACAAAACACATCCTCTTCAACTAATGGTAAATACATCAACTTCTTCAACAGAAATTTTACAAAATCCCCAACTACAACAATTTATTTCAATCAATAGCATTACTTTCCGCAGTTACCTACATTATTTATTTTTTGTGTTTGAATTTCTAAAAGTTTTGCTTCAAACTTTATTCTGGTTTACGCAACACGTGTAAAAAAATATTAAAAGTTAGATTTGTTACCATATGATATACCACGGTTTTATTACTTCTCAATATTATTAAATAACTAGACAGTAAGTTAATAACTAGATATTAAGTATGTGAATTACTAAAAAATGATTGAATTTTTAAATGTTCGCTAAAACAATGGTTTTAATTTATTGAATATGTTTGTGTATTCCTATTTGACAAGTTTGATATTTAAATTTTTGTTTATTAGATTATGATCTCTTGTATAAGTAAAAATATTTGTTAACATAATATTTATGTCTATAAAATCAGGATTAGCATGATTTAAATTGCCTGATTATTTTATTTTTTTTAAAATTATTAATTTAAGCATAGAAAATTTTTTTTCAATATAATTAAGAGATACATTCTTAAAAATCTGATTTCAGTAATAATAAAGGTTTTACACTGAGAAATAATGAAAAGGATGTGCATGTAAATTATTAGTTCACATTCATATCCCATTCATCAATTCACAAAAAAGCATTAATTTAAATAAGTAGTGATTTTTTTTTAAAAAAAAATTATTTAAATAAACTGATTTTTTTAATAAAAAATATTAATTTAAGTATGAAATTTTTTTCAAATTTTTATTAAAAAAGCATTGAGTTAAATAATCTGTAATTTTTTTAAAAAATTAATTATTTAAATCAAAGGGATATTTTTTAAAAGAAAATATTAATTTAAGTATAAAATTAAAAAGATACATTATTTAGGGGCTCATTTTTTTTTCATTGATAATGAAAATTACATTCTAAGAAATAATAAAATGGATATGCATATAAATTGTTATATTTTAAAATTGATAAAAAAAAAGAGAGATTAAATGTAGATGAAACTTTTTAATTTTAATATTTTATTAAATATATATGAAATAAATTGCTGGCAAAAAAAAAAAAGAAACGCTTATAAGTTATACCCATTTAGCTTCATGCTTTACAATGTTTTCAAAACTTGTTAAATATGTAGTTAGTGTATGTCAAGACTAGGACTGGGCGATATTAGAAATTATATATCGTGATATATCGTCAGTTTTGCATCGCGATATAGCGATGTATCGCGATATAGTATTTTTGAATTTCATTTACTTTAAGGCACAGAAAGTCAGATTTCTATCAAGACTTCATACGCATATTGATTTAAATCAATTTATAAATTTGAAAATATATATGTTTTGCTAAAGAAAGATATTAAATAAATTGACTAAGATGTACAAATCTTACTTAAAATATTTATTGAAAAAATGTGTGTAGATACAGAATGAAATATTTGCACTTCTTT
>NC_092204.1:4816842-4826842 GCF_043381705.1 Parasteatoda tepidariorum
GTCCCGCAGTGGACTGATCGTTAAGACACGGTTCCCAGCAGATCACCGAAGTCAAGCATCACTGGCTACGGTCAGTGTGCGGGTGGGTGACCACTTGGATCAGCCTGCGTATGGACCGAGGGTGTGCGGTATGGGTCCTCGTTAAACTGTTCTACCGTAAAGTGTTCGACTTCGCGTGCAGGTCGTCGGGCTACCGAAGCGAGGGTGCCATCCTCTCTGCAGAGGATCAAAATTGCGATTGCATGTCTTCGGATAATCCTCAGGGATGTTTCCCAGACAGTCGCCAATAGCCCATTGTGCAGCTCTAGTGCGACGTAAATGAACAACGACAGCATATGATAAAAATAGCATTTTTTTTTTTTTTTTTTGTAAAAAAAAAAATAATTATTTAAATAAACTGATTTTTTTTAATAAAAAATATTAATTTAAGTATGAATTTTTTTTCAAATTTTTATTAAAAGAGCATTGAGTTAAATATTCTGTAATTTTTTTAAAAATTAATTATTTAAATCAAAGGGATATTTTTTAAAAGAAAATATATGAAATTTAAAAGATATATGAAATTTAAAAGATACATTATTTAGGGGGTCATTTTTTTTCATTGATAATGAAAATTACATTCTAAGAAATAGTAAAAGGGATATGCATATAAATTATTATATTTTAAAATTGATAAAAAAAAGAGAGAGATTAAACGTAGATGAAACTTTTTAATTTTAATATTTTATTAAATATATATGAAATAAATTGCTGGCAAAAAAAAAAAAAGAAACGCTTTTAAGTTATACCCATTTAGTTTCATGCTTCACAATGTTTTCAAAACTTGTTAAATATGTAGTTAGTGTATCTCAAGACTATATTAAACAAAATGACTTTAAATAGTTTTTTTCAGTTATGTTTTCTGATCTGAACTAATTTACTCTTCATTAGATATCTAATTCACAAATAGCCTCCCAATCTTTAACATTCATTATTAAGTTGAGCTTGAAAAGCCTAACTATTTTATCTATTCAATGATTATTTTAATAATTAAACAACTTTAATTATTTTAGCTAAAAATTTTGACTACAATAATGTTTTTAAAAAATATTAATACATTATTACATTTTTGGTTGGTAAATGTAAACAAGTAATGTAAAAAACAAAACACAATTAAAGTCAATTTTTAAGTCAACAAAAAAAACATTTTATTTTAGTTACTTTTTATTAAATAATTACATTTAATGAATGAATTAATGTTTGAAAAAACTGCATTAACATTAATTGTCATCCACAACAAGTTTAAAAAAATGTATTTGAACCTGAACGGATGAATAAAAAGTATTTTATTAACAATTGAAAATTTGAAACGAAGGGGAGAAAAAATTTATTTAAACCATATAGGCCTGATTTCTTTCTTTTTTTTCTTTAATCTTGATTTTTGCAAATCCTGATATTATAAGCATCCAAATATTTTTGTTTTTTTATGAGTATTGAACTATATTTTCTTGTTGATTTAATTTCTTTAACAAGCTTAATTAAAACACAATTATATGGATGGAATTTTTATTGTTTCAGTGACTTCACCTCCAAGCTCTGTTCCTGGTGATTCACCTCCAAAAACTACTCGAAATCATTCACCAAAAACTCCTGTGATGAAGACTATTAAAAGTTTTTTTCAACCGTTATCATCTCCTGACGATTCTCAACTAATCAATGAGATACCAATGACTCATAATTGTAATGAAAACCTAGTTCCGCCTGTGCAAGTGTTGTCCCCATCTAAAAATATGAATCCTAACATCAATCCTTCACCTACTTCTCTCAGCATTCCTTCACATTCAAAATCTAATGGAAAAGAAAATCAGTTGAGTTTCTCTTCAAAAGATGCTTCCTTTGGACAGTTGAAGCGAAAAACATTAACCACACTAGATATTCAGAGGCATTCCAAAAGAGGGAGACGGAATTCAAATGTTAATGTAAGAAATTTATATTTTTATAAGTTCATTTTATTATTAAATTTATATATTATTACTTTCATGGTGCGTAGCATTTTCAAAAAGTGCTTAATTTTCCCTTTTTGAAAATGAGATTTTTTTTCTCACCATGTTGATTTTCTCCATGGTACAATGTGCAAAATCGTGCTTTTCACATTGTTCTATTCAAAATTTTCACAATTCATTCAACCACAACATGTGCACTCAATTTGCACAGATTCCATGGTAAGTCTATTTTGTATCTCGATCGCCTTTTCAATGGTTATTGCTACCAAATTCTGCTGGATTTTAAGAAACCCAATTTTTAATATGGTTGTAGGATGTGTGATTTTCGAATTTGAATTATCACTTTTCACATATGTATATATATTTGCTAAATCAATCATTGATAAAAGGGAAAATTATTTAGAAAAAGTATGTTGTTTTTTTAATTTAAGTATTTTTTTGACTGAATTCTAGTAATTAAAATATTTAATTTTCCTTAAATATACCAATTTTTTTATATAAAAATTTATTGCTAGAACTCTAACGCTTATAGAAGAATTATCATATTTAGAACCAACCTGACTAAATGGATCATGTTATATGACAACTAATTCATTTAATAAAATTTTGCTAATATTATTGAAATTTTTTTTCTTATTTAGGCAACTATTTTCATGCTTTACTACTGAAAGCAACTATTTTGTTAATTTTTTTCTGTGGCAACCCTGTTGGAAAATAATATAATATAAGAGGAAAAGATTTATAACGTTTAAAGCTACAATTCGTTGAACAACAAAACTGAATACTTTTATCCTTTTAATATGAATAATTATGCTTTTAATAAAATATTTTTTTGCATAAGGATAAATAAATGCAATATTAAAAATAATAAACTTTTTTAATAAAACAAAAACTCGTCTTCATTTTTGTTTCTTGTTCAAAAATTAACCATTTTATTTTTCTCAATATATTTTTGTAATTGTGACATAATTTGAATGAAAGGGTTTTGGGTAGGACGTTTTAAACGTTATGTAATTTGCAATATTTCATGAAATTACATGTTACTAGTTAAAATATTTTATAAATTATTATCTATTTCATTCAAGGCTTTCATTGTTTTAATTTTATTAAATTCCTTAATCATGGTGCATAGCTCTGCTCCATTTTACAAGATATTCTCAATTTCAGGCTTCATTTTCCACCCTCTGAAATCGAACCGAAAAACCTCTCGATCTTTTTATGGTGGCTAATATAATCAAGAAAATAGTTTGTCAGAAACTAGTTATTTTATCATGATCATGTAAAGTCTTTGAAAATTATTTTGCATTTTGTAATATAGAGCTCAAAAATATTTTTTGAGTGTTCAATAATAACTGAAAAGGTGCTTATTTTTTGTTGAAAGATTTGGCTATGCACTGTGTATTTATTCTTTTTCTCCAATAGTTATATTTTTGTATCTTCACTTTAGGCTAAGAAGAATCAGAATTCTGAAGGAAATATAAGAAATTATTTTACCTCATCCTTGTCACCCAAAGAATAATGTTATTCTCAGTGTCCATCTATCTGTGTTCATCAAATCATTTAAAGAAAGCAACAATTTGTAAATAGTCTGAATGAACTTAACCCAATATTCATAATGACAGTGAAATATTTTAATGGGCTTTTAAATTTTTAGATTGGATTTTAACTTAACGGAAACTGTAAACAGAATGCTTTAGTTTTTTGTTGTCAATGTTAAAATATATATATATGAATTGTGTACAAAATAAAGAAATTATTGCACCTGTCATGGAAACATTTTATTGAGACAAACTTAGTGTAATTTTTTTTTTCACTGAGCTTAGGAAGATTCAGGTTTTTATACAATTTATTCATACTTACTATTACATGGTGCGTAGAGTTTTTAAAAATTGCTTAAAGGTGCTCATTTTTGTTTTTTAAAAGCCCTTAAAGGTGCTTTTTTTCATTGAGTGTTTTTAAAAAGTGCTCAATTTTCCCTATTTTGTTGTTTGCCCTTTTACAAGAGTGCTTTTCACATTGTTTGATTGAATGTTTTCCCAATTCATTCAACCACAATCTATTTCAGCTTACCGTCGGTCCATAACGTATGAAAGCACCGATCATTTTACAGGTTTGATAAAATACTTGCGAGTCCGCATGTGAGCTGGGTTTTGTAAGATTATTGCACTCTCATGTATTTTGCAAGATATTCTCCATTTCAGGCTTCATTTTTCCACCCTCTGAAATCGAATTAAAAAATCTCTTGATCATTTATAACGGCTAATATAATCAAGAGAAGAGTTTTTTGTCAGAAACTAGTTATTTTATCATGATCATTAAAGTCTTTGAAAATTATTTTGCATTTCGCTAATGTATAGAGTGCTTAAAAATATTTTTGAGTGCTTAAAAGGTGCTTATTTTTTCTTGAAAGATTTGCCTACGCACCCTGTATTAGTTTCGCCGTGAATATTAAAAATTCCCTCAAAATTAAATATATATATTACTTTATATAATACCTTAACTGCTTCTACCAGATTCATTGTAATTTACTTAGTTCCCTGTTTGGTAATATCAGAAAAAAAAGTAATTATATTAAAATTAGTAATAATAGTAGTATAGTAAATAGTGCATAAATTTTTTTTAACAAAAATTGTTTTCAGTGTAGAAACTTGCAAACTTTGTATTCTGTTTCATTATATAGGTGAAATAAGACAACAGCAGGTAGTCAGTGATTGGCCCACCTCGAGTCTTTGAATTATCCACCATCTTGTGGCATTTTCTAGCCAGACGTTGGAGACTGACCATAATAAAGATGGGTAAGCAAAGAAATAAAAAAATTACACTAAGCTGCGATGTTTCAAAACGTTCTTAAGTCAGAAGCTTCGGCGAGCACACAAACATGATCACAGCTGCTCCGTCACATGACACTGCGTGGTAGAGTTGTCCGCGAAGAGCTTACCTATCACAGGGTTGCCTCCGGTCAGGGAAAACCTGGAATTGTCAGGGAATTTATTTTAACTTAAAAAATCGGGGAAAGTTGGAATTTTTTTGCAAAGACCTAGAATGTTCTTATATTATACCTGGAAAATAACCAGTCTTAAAATTGTCAGTAACAGTTATCAATTATTGAGAATCCAGTTAAATAATTGTTACATCTATTACTACTATTTATTATAAAAATTTCACATTTTTTGTCAAACTGAAATGTTCCCTTCCTCATTTAATAATATTTTTTTTTACACAGAAAATCTAATATTTCTCGTTACAAATAAAGGAATCAAAGTTTTCTGATTAAAATACGGTCCAGATTTTCAATGAAATTTACCTGGAAAAGTCAGGGAATTTTTGCTCTGAAATTGAGTGGGAACCAGGGCTAAAGAGAATAGAAGGGCTACCTTGTATTCTCTTTAGCCCTGGTGGGAACCCTGCTATCATATACTACCCTATTCGCGTATAAGCGTTTTTCCATGGGTGTTTTTAAAAAGTGCTTAATTTTCTTTACCATGTTGATTTTCGCCACAAATTATGCAAAAAGACATTGTCTTGTTCAAGTTTTTCACAATTAATTCAACCCCAATCTATTTCGGCGTGCCGCCGGTCTGTATGAAAACACCATTTGTTTTACATGTTTGATGAAATACTTGCGGGTCCACACTTGCATATACTGAGCTGGATTCAGTGGTAAGGATTTCTGACAACCCTGCGGCATTTTGCAAGAGATTTTCAATTTCAGATTCATTTTCCGTCCTCTGTAAAAGAACCGAAAAATCTCTCGAATTTTTTCTGATTACGGGGACCAACTAAACATTGTCAATTTTTTTTCTCTATTAGCGATGGAAAATTTCATTTCTCTTGTTAAATTCATCGTTTGTTAAACTCCATCGTCTTCAGCACAGTAAATAAAACGCTTGCCAACCCTGTCTAATTATGATATTTTTCAACGTGTTTAAAAAGAGTTTTTGAGTGCTTGAAAAGTGTTTAAAAGGAGCTTATTTTATGTTGAAAAATTTGGCTACACACCCTGTTTTTTTAGTTCACCTTTGTATCTTTCTCATAGAATCTGATCGCAATGATTTTAATTTTGCATGCATAATAGCGAGGATGTACCACTGTCGTAAATTTTAAAATATCTATTTGATAAAAAGTAATTTATTGAATGATTATAGTAATTTTTTATACTAGGAGGCTTCGCCCCCTGCTCGCTGGCCCTCACCAACCCCCGGAACTGCTTTCACAGTTCATTTCGGATTGCTTCGCAATCCAATGCTCAATGGATACGCAATGATCGCTCATTGGATACGTTCCTAACGTCTAAATATTATTTTTTTTATGTACACATTTTTAGAAGTCAGTATTCAACCACAAAACAACTTAAAGTCCTCAAATTTAGCATGAAGTTGTAAAATGTAATGAAAGAGGGTCATAGCAATAATGAAAGTAGAAGTAAAGTTAGTACTGTAAAATTAAAACAATATTTTTAATCAATGAGCCTAGGTTCTTCCAGAAGCAGTTGTAGAAGAAGGTTTTTTATTTAAAACTTTTTATAGAATTTCTTTAAGAACACAATTGTTAATTTGGGCATTTGGCGATACAACACTTTTAGAATTGAAGGATCTGTTACGACAAGCGCTCAGGTATCATAATTTTGATCTAGTTGCGCTTCTATGTCATTTTGATTTATGTTGCTAAGTTAACTTTCAAAAAATTCTATTGCTGGCAACAGCATTTTTATTTCTTAAGTTGTTTATTTTTATTTCTTTTAGAATTTGTTATTTTTTTAGCAAAATGCTTTTTAACCTAACAGAATTCTTTGCCGACTGTTTTCTCTATAAATGAAGAAAATAAAGTAAATATTTAAGTGTTGTGAAAAAATCTTATTTAGTTGTACAAAGTACTTCAGCCAAAATTTAGGAGCCACGTAAGAGAATTATATATAGATTATAATATCAACGCATAAATTAATATAAAATTGGATATAACAAATATTTCGGACATTCACCAAAGCGACTATGTGATTGTTGACATTTACCGGTGAAAGTCGACATTCTCCAGATTTCGGTTATTCACAGTAACATATATATATTTTTAAATTTATGCTTGGAATTTTTATTGGGCTCCATATACCCTTTAAGATACGGCGGTTTCCGTGATGAAAAGCCGAATAAAAAGCTTTTTCTTATAATATTAATGGACTCTTAGCAATTTTCTTAAGTTACGAAATTAGACAAGATAACGTGTTTTCTCAGAATAAACATTCCACTTCTTCGCATTCGGATTAATGTCGTTCAAATATAGGGAGTAGCTTCAATCTAGGACTTATGGTCCGAATATATTGGTCAGGAGGATAGTCTAAAGGTTGGAATCTTTTTGAACGAAATGTATCGAATAATTCATCAAATTTTAATAAAACGAATTTTTCTGAAATTTGATATTTTATAAAATATTTGACCCATTTTGCTCAAATTTTTAAGTAATAAAAATAATTAACATTTTATAAAAACCTACTTTCTGATAAAGGTTTGTGAAATTACGAATGTCGACACAGAGCATTTCCATTTTTTCACTATGGCAGATATCCTAGCCCAAAAAATGGTTTTCAAATAACGCCTACATTTTTTGGCCTATCGCTCTCTTAATGTTAATAGAAAAAAAACTTCTTTTTTTTTCTATTTTGAAGTTATTTTCAAAAGAATATCCTTATTTTCTTTTGAAACTTAATTAAAGGGTCAATAATAAGTCTGGTCCCTTCTGAAATTAAAAATAGAGAAAAAAAAGCCTTTTTTTTTCCAACTTCAAAGCGATCTTTTACGTAAAAAACTTCATTTTCCTCTGAAATTTAAGTAAGGAAGCGAATAACGTGCTTCCCCGCTTCTGAAATTTAGATATTCATTAAAATAATATCAAGTTAAATTGATAATTTCAAAAAAAAAAACAACTTTGAAGTTATTTTTTAAGTTTTAAACTTTATTTCACTCGGAACTTTAAATGAGAGGGCGAATAATTGGCTTCGCTCCTTCTGAACATTAGGCATTTGTGAAAATAAAGCAAAATTAAATTGGTTATTTTTTTAAAAAAAAGAGCTTTTTTACTTCAATTTAGAAGCTATTTTTCAACAAGAAATCTTTCTTCTGAAATTTAGTTTAAGGGCCAATGAAGTGTTTCGCTCTTTTTGAAATTTAGACATTAAAACAAATAATGTGTCAAATTTAATTAACAAACTTACTAGAGAAGAAAAGAAGTGAAAAAACTTGACTTTCTTCTGAAATTAAAGTAAGCGGGCGAATAATAGGCTTCGTTATTTCCGAAATAAAATTTTCGCTAGACAAATACTTTTTTTTCTTTACATATGATAAACCTTTTTATGTTATTAAATGAAAGAAACTCTTTTAAAAATAAAATGCGCCCCCCACGAACATTTAAATTTCTTGAATTAAAATATTTGATTGGCATTTATGTTGCCCAATAAAACAATCATCTATTTTTTACTTCAATTCAAGAGCATTTTAATTAATTAATTTTAAAATGCACTTTTGTATTACGTAATGTGATTAAAAAAAATCATCACGTTTCCCCAATATTTATATTTTTTCAAATCTATTTTTTGATTTAATACTTACCTCACCTTTTCAAAGTAAGATTTTGGTATTCTTCGGCTTTGAAATACATTTTTTTTAAAGAATTTTAAGTTTAAGCAGCAAACATGTTACTTTAGTTGACTGATAAAAAGTAATGTATCTGAAACATGGTTGTTTAATTTAAAATAACCAGAATTGCCATCAGTCAAAAAAAAGTTGTGTATCTCTTTTCTCATATCTATAGGAAAAATTTTATTTCAAAGTGGTAAGTGCATACTATGTTCTGATTTCGCACTTTTTCTAAATTCCACCTTTCCGTCGCAATTATTAATTAAATTGATATTAAAATAATTTTAAATAAACTAAAATAGAATGAATGATTTTAAGTACCAGAATGTCATTTTTCTCATATTATTATTTTAAAGAAAAATTGTGTCCAGTTTTACAAATCATTCAAGGGCGCGTCTATGTAAGACACTGATATGGAGGCAAATAGTAAAAGAGGCTTGCAAGAAGTACGTTCCCATACTAAAATGTATTAACAAGACACCATATTTACTTAAATAATGTTAACATTGTTTCTTAAAGCAAAATGGGATTTATCTGGCCTCTTAACGGCATAACTATCTGTGACTTAAAGTATAAAATAATTAAAACAAAAAAAAATTATATTAATTACAATCGGATAGTAAATTTTAAAGGGACACATTTAAAATATTTTTAAAGGAATTATTATTTTAGATGAATAACTGTTATGTGACTGCACAGCAACATTTCATAAATACTCGAGTATTTGATTTTATTTCAATGATTATACTTCAATTATCATTAGTAAATGTAAATGAGTAGTATAAGTAAAAGAATGACTACTTTAAATTAATTATTTTCCAACAACATTCTAAATTTACATTCTTTAGATATTTTTAGCCTAAATTTCATTCCTATAATAAGGAAATCAATAAAGATAATAAAGAAATCCTTATATAAAGTTCATGCTAAAAAAAATTATAAAGCCGCTTGGGAGTTCTGCTACATAGATTGACAGATAGCGCCACTATAATTGATAGAATAGGCTGTTTCTAAATTAATCGTAAATTGATAAGGAAGCTTTTACAATTGTTTTAATNCATGCTAAAAAAAAAATTATAAAGCCGTTTCGGAATTCTGCTACATAGATTAACAGATAGCGCCACTATAATTGATAGAATAGGCTGTTTCTAAATTAATCGTAAATTGATAAGGAAGCTTTTACAATTGTTTTAATATTTGCTATTATTCTGGCTTGAAAAAAATAGCTAACAACCCTTCAATTAATAAAAAACAAAACAATTTTATGCATATAACATGTACAAGCTATTTCGAATTTATTGTATGTTTACTAATAAGATTAACTATTTTTAAAGATAATTTGATAGCTTCTTTTACATATTATGAATTCTGCCACAGTGAAATGTTTTAAATTTT
>NC_092204.1:4827342-4839818 GCF_043381705.1 Parasteatoda tepidariorum
ATGCTTTACTATCACCTGAAAACGAGCTAGCATAGCATTCCGAGGTGCGTAATTTGAAATCTTCATGCGAAAGAAATCCCTTTGGTGATTCCTTGAAGATATGACAAGATTAAGAGGCGATTAAAAACATTTTACGCGTGCTCTCTATTATTTTAAAGATAGACGCAGAAAAAAAAGCGAGTGCTTTGAGGTGAATTAATTCCATTTTTTTAAGCTGCATAGAATATGCAAAAAAAGTACACCTGAACAGTTGGGGTGGAGGGCGAATTTAAGATGTTGCAAATTTCGAAAAAGAATTTTCACAAGTTTTTACATCTCACTGGATTGTATGGAATCAAAAGTTAAACCCTCATACATCTATTAGGTTTTTCTTATCGTAATTTTTTTATGTTTTTCAAATAAAATGTTCTATATCTACAGAAAAAAGTACCTAGTTTATATGCTTGAAAAATTCCTCCCCTATGTTTTAATATCAATAACTCCTATTAGAAATATAAACAAATACAACTTCCAAATATAAATAAGGAAGTGCTTTTGTTTTCTTTTTTAATCTGCCAGAATTTATTATTGAGTTTTAGTTTCTAACAGATTGTAATTGATGCAGAGAAATCAGCTTTTTGTTGTGTTTAAATGTTAGCGATTATTAAATCGTATTATATAGTTAACAAAAAAGTGATGTAATCTTTATTTATATATTGTCGCGATTTCAAAATATTTATCCAATTAAATTTTGAAAGTAAAACATTTTTTTACAATGTTTGAATCACAAAGAAGATTGTTTTAATTAAATTTAAAACTACCTTCTACGTCGTGCCTTTGAAAGCTTTTCCCCAGAATTGTAAATTATTTATTATTTTTAATTATTATTTTTCGACCATAATTTTTTTATTCACTAACTCACTAACTTGATTTTATTATGATTGCCAAATAGTAATTTAAATTTTAGGAGTTTGTTATGCACGCTATTGTTCTTTGTTTATTACAGGGTTTTACACAACAGTCACCCTTAATATTTTTTCTTCTAAAGGCAGGCACTGAACTTTTACGTCCTTCGAATGTGAAGTTGCCGGAAGTATTACTCATTTAACTTTACCCAGTGGGTATCTGTGAACCTAAGTCACGCAGACGATCAACATGTCACACTGCCACAGATACCCGTTTATAGGGTGGGCCACATTCACACAATAGAGAACAACACACACAAACATTCATGTCCTGAGCTGGATTCGAACCCGCAGTCAGGCACGCTAACCGCTCAACCATCTGACCTCCCTTTGATATATTTATGGCCTGTTTGTTGAAAATGAAGTTAAATATAAATGAGAGGTCTCAAAATCATATTAAATCGGGTAAATAAAAACGTTATCAAAATTATGCAAACGTTCATGATGAAGGTGGATTGAAAAATCTCTAAATTAATTAAAAATCATTGTCTAATGAAAGTTGGAAGTGTATACTATAATAATCACCTTTCAAAAGTTTTCTGTTTTCTTCGAATTACCTAATAAGTTTCGTTGCTTTGAGTCCTGCTCTCCACAATAGTGATTCGACCACAATAGTCGATTTCAATAACTTTTTTTAGTTCAAATTTTATTTTGAATTTTAAACATTATGCATATTATTTTTTATCCATTTTTTACCCATTTTATCCAAGATTTCTTAAACATTATTTTTTAGTCTTTGTGTCAGGCACACATCTTCTAAAACCAGGATTTATGATCATTCACAGCAGTATAAAAGAGAAATTGAATAAAATATAAATGCTAACTGCAAGGCAAAACTGAGCATTTTTATCTAGAAAATTGCGAAAACAACGTAAGCAAATTTTTAAAATGTGCTATCCCATTGCCGGGGTAAATGAAAAAATAAATTCTCGATTCAGATCATACATCAACTGCAGAATTTTTAAAAATGCGAAGAGTAAATGATAATCTCAAATTTTTCAATAATGATTTGTCATACTTTGATAAAGTTTTTTATTTATTTATTCATTTTTTCTTTATTGGATTAATTTTTTCTTTATTGGATTATTGATTTTCTGCTTTTAAAGTTGTTTACTGGGTTTCGTTAATTCTGAAAAAAAGATGAAGAAAATGATGGTGGAACATTTTTTATTGAATCAACTATTTTAGATTGTGCACGATTTTAATTATTGATAATAATAAAGTTAATTTAGTGATAAGTAAGGTTAAATAAATGGAAGGAAAACAAAATATCAGTTAGAGTTTTTGATTGATCAGAATTCAAAAAGTAATAAGAGATAAAAAGAAACACTATTTTGTGCGTTGGAAATTTTCGTAATTAAAATTTCGTTGGATTGTCTGAATTCCACGATTTTTTTACGAAAAGAAAAAAGATCTAAATCAAAAGTAAAAATAGCAAAACGTAGGCACATCAACCTATCTCTAGTCAAAATACATTGATTAGAGTGTGCATTTTTGAATCCAACAGCTTTCAAAGGAAAACGTAATTTGACCTCCTGGCCATAATTTATTTTAAATGAAAGTTGGAATCATAATCTTTTAAGTTTTCTTTTTACTGTTTATTTTTAAAGTGAAGAATTCTGAAAAAGAAAAATACAATACCTAGATTGAATAAAATAAATTGTTTGAGTGTAACATTGATTTTAAAGTATTCAATAAAAATACTTACTACCAATTACTCAAGACAGTGCAAATATAAGATTAACTTAATGTATAGTATGTGTAAATATAAGATTAACTTAAATTTATATTTATTTATGTAGCTATAGGTACGATTTACGTAAAGAAAATTTTAAATTTCATATTTCTAAAAAAAGACAAAACGCAAAATTATTTAAAATAAAAATTTAATAACGCTTACTAAACATTCATAACGCTTTCTAATAACGCTTACTAAAAAGCGTTTAATAACGCTTATTAATAACGCTTACTAAAAAACTTATCAAACTTTTAATAAACCTATTAAAAGTTTAATAAGTTTATTAAAAACGGGTCAGTATTTCGTTAAGACAATTCATTTCTTCAATGTTAACAACTTTTGTTACGGCTTTCGAAATATCGTAACACGCTCAGTTTTCCATCTATGTAACTTAATTGCGTCAAGTTGCCAATAGGTTTGTTTTCATGATGATTTCAAATTACTCTACCCCGGCAAATTGTCGTTCCCTTTCCCCGTATAATTGGGGATACCACGGCTTCATATCACTTCCAACGATAATACTCGCTATAAATTCTTTCCCATGTCAACAAAATCTTCAACACACGCAAATTCCATCAAGCAAAACTCCTCAGAAAGTATTACCATCTTTTGTAGTGGTAGATACGCTACAGTACTCTCCCACCAGAATTATATCTGTGGTAGAATTCGATGAATGGATACCACTAGTTGAATCATTGCTGTTTTTGTGCGAAACCGGGAGAGCTGTATTAAGATTACAGTACTTTATGAGTGCTGAATGTGAGAGGTGTATTGACTTCACGGTCGTAGTCGCTCCTGTGTTGCCTTTAGCAGTCGAGTTTATGCAAGCCGGCGTTGTGGGTGTTTGAGAAGAGACTGAATAGCAACAGTGCGAGGAGGTGGATAAAGTCGCAGCCACAAGTAGCAAGTCAACTATTCAACGTGGACTATCCATCGAAATGGGCGTTACTGTCAAGATAGGCGTGTTCATATCGAAGTGGGTGTTACTGCCATGGTAGGCGCGTTCACATCACGTCCGAAGGTCACCAATGTGGGGAGAGTAGTTACAGAGCATGTCAACCTTCATCTATGAAAAGGTACCCCGACATAGAGTCGAGTTAACATGTCTTATATACTAGNTGAAGTAGACAATAGTATACATTAAATGTAGGCCATACAGAATTTTTTTTTCCTCCTCATATCGTAACTTACACCATCATCGATCTTAGCGACACCTGTGCTAAATAAAGTGACAAGGGCAAAATAAAATATTTTTTAAAAATGTTTTATGCGTATTTCATAGCATAAGCATATGTATTTCGAAATTTTGACACCTCTCCTTTGATATGGTATTAGTATCAAAGTTGTTATTTGAACCCAAAAATTATAAAAAATTGCTAAAATGTCCACCAAATTAATCCCTTAGAACCGGCTATTAATAATAATTTGAATGCAATGGAGAGGAATGTCCCCAATCGAAGTAGACGATAGAATACTTTAGATGTATACTACACAGAATTGTTTTTCTCCTCAGCTTTCAAAGGAAAACGTAATTTGACCACCTGGCCATAACTTATTTTAAATGAAAGTTGGAATCATAATCTCTAAAGTTTTCTTTTTACTGTTTATTTTTAAAGTGAAGAATTCTGAAAAAGAAAAATACAATACCTGCATTGAATAAAATAAATTGTTTGAGTGCAACATTGATTTTAAAGTATTCAATAAAAAGACTTACTACCAATTACTCAAGACAGTGTAAATATAAGATTAACTTAAATTTATATTTATTTATGTAGCTATAGGTACGATTTACGTAAAAAAAATGTTAAATTTCATATTTCTAAAAAAAGACAAAAAGCAAAATTATTTAAAATTAAAAGTTTAAAAACGCTTACATATTAAAAACGGGTCAGTATTTCTGTAAGACAATTCATTTCTTCAATATTAACAACTTTTTTGCTCTATGTTACGGCTTTCAAAATATCGTAACACGCTCAGTTTTCCATCTATGTAACTTAATTGCGCCAAGTTGCCAATAGGTTTGTTTTCATGATGATTTAAAATTACTCTACCCCGGCAGATAGTCGTTCCTTTTCCCCGTATAATTGGGGATACCACGGCTTCATATCACCTCCAACGATAATACTCGCTATAAATTCTGTCCCATGTCAACAAAATCTTCAACACACGCAAATTCCATCAGGCAAAACTCCTCAGAAAGTATTACCATTCTGTAAATCAGTCTATCCTGCAACATTGTGTAAAGCTTTGGCGGATTGTTTGGTTAGACACAAAAATTCCAAGGACTTAAATCACATATATTTATTACCTGTTCTTGACCATTATATTAAATGTAATAATAACATATATACAGAAGAAAGCAATGCTTAAAACCGAAAAAAAGAAAAAGCTACATTAAATGTTGCTAAAAAGAATTTTTTTAACTAGTGTCCTATCATATTTGCTTCAATTGCGATTATAACGAAACCTGTGGAGACTATATTAGGTCGCAAAGACAAAAAAAAACATTTTTTTGAAAAGAGCTTATACCTATCTCACACCTAGCCTTTTTACTAGGTATTAATATCAAAATACTCTCTTTCAGACAAATGAATATAAAAAATTAGTCAGTTGTCCGCCAAATGACCCCCTAAAATGCAGCAATTGATGATAATAAGTAAATAAAAGAAAACAATGCAAGGAACAGTAAATGACAGTCCTTTAAACATGCCTATACAACTAAAAATTATCCCAGCCATCCAGAATAATTTACAGAATCTCAGATTTAAGCGACAACAGCAGGAGGAGAATTGAAGGAGGAGACTATTTTTATAAAATGCTTTATACAGATTTCTNGACAGAATAAAATATTTTTAGAAAATGCTTTATACAGATTTCTCAGCATAAGTATATATTTTTCGAAATTTTGACACCTCTCCTTCGATATGGTATTAGTATCAAAGTTTTCACTTGAACCCAAAAATTATAAAAAAATTACTAAAGTGTCCACCAAATTATCCCCTTATAATTGGCTATTAATAATAATTTAATGCAATGTAGAGGAATGCCTTCAGTCGAAGTAGACGATAGTATACTTTAAATGTATACAATACAGAAATTGTTTTTCTCCTCATATCGTATTTTAGACCATCATCGATCCTAGCGACACCTGTACTAACTATTATAAATCGAGTGACATGGTGACAAAGTACTTCAGCCAAAATTTGGGAGCCACGTAAAAGAATTATATATATTAGATCAGAAACACATCATTAAAAGGCAGAATGCTTTGGTGTTTTCAAAACAAAGCAAACGTTGCCACCGGCGGAAAAGAAATGCAGCCAAAATTTGGGAGCCACGTAATAGAATTATATATAATAGATTATACAGCACTATTATTTTTTTAAAAGTTTAATGATAAAATTATAATGAAAAACAATATAGTTATCGTTATATTTCGATTATTAGAAGTTTACTTAACAAAATCTGAAGCCTTAAGATATTTATGAAATTATTTAATAATATTTATGATTATTAAATATATATATGACAAATACGAAGAATATTAAGAAAGGAGAAAATATTGTAGTACATTCCTATACAATTGTGAAAAAGAAGGGGAGAAGTTCATGCCCTGGGACCGGTCTTCTCCCCAGATGGCGTTGCGATCTCGAATTACAGCTCATGGGCGTAGTAGAGATCCAATTTTTGAGAACAACATTAAAATGCACCATAATTCTCAAACGTAAGAAAAAATAAATTCTTATCTATTGACAAAAAGATTAATTATTTTTCTCTTTCTTGCTTTAAACTTTGATGAATTTAAATCGACTCATGGAAAGTTTCTCTATTTCTGCAACTACTTTCACCCCTCCCCCTTTTTCTAAATGTAGTGATTACTAGCTACTTTCGGAAAATGTCACTATTTTTGGGAGACGAACTTTGCAGCAGATCTTAATTTACATCCATGTTTTGACTTTTAAGAAAATCGGCTTAAATAAGGAAACATGAGGAATTGTTAAGAAATATTTATTTACGTTTATATGAGCCGGTTTGTTATTCTAAACCATTTTGTTTGTTTTGTTTAGAAAATTTTTCTTTGTATGCTGCTGTCGACAGCGAAAGAGATAATACTGATTAACAATTTTTTTAAAAAAAATTTCCTGATATCTTAGTATCTAATACATTTTTTAAAGCTAAGGCAATTAAAATGAGCTGATTTAACCATTTTTCTCTATCGCCCATCGTTTTTTAAATATACTTCTTCAAACATTTAGATTTCACGAGAGCTGTTACATTGAATATTAATGAATCTATCATAAGCAAAATAACGAGTAAAGTCACATTACATATATGCTGTACAGACATATTTAGCTCCAAAATACAGCACACATAAAAGCGGAAAATACATCCTTAATCTAAGTCATATTCTGTATTGTATTTTATAACCGTCGTTGAACAGCCGACCCAATTTTTGGGTTTACAATTGCTATTGTTCAACTATGTAGCCTTGCAATTTTGAACCCAATCCAGAAGACAAGGAAACTCCTGGATCAAGTATTGGGAGAAATTTGCC
Source organism: Parasteatoda tepidariorum (assembly GCF_043381705.1). Lineage (NCBI taxonomy): Eukaryota > Metazoa > Arthropoda > Arachnida > Araneae > Theridiidae > Parasteatoda > Parasteatoda tepidariorum. The sequence goes on from NC_092204.1 coordinate 4,834,580, forward strand.
TTTGTGGAGGACTGTTTAATGATAATGATCCGCATTTGCGTTATATGGCGAGGAAGACCACGAAAACCTTCCACGGTTAGCCTGACGGGGAGGGGACTCTAACCCATGATCCGTCTACCATTGAGGATATTTCACGTCAGCACTGTGGCCGGTGCAAGTCGGATGTGGAATTCGTATCTCAAACACGGTTCACCTCTTTTGAAGGTGAACGCTCAATACCCTAAGCCATCGCGGCTCTATTTTAGTATTATACACATTTTGAACATCCCCAGAGAAATCAATGTTTATCGTTACAAAAAAAAGTATCTGAAAAAAGCGCCAGAAAAAAAAACATGACTTTAAGTTATATGAATTTGCTTTCAATTTGAGTTGGGCTGTTCAGTTAATTAAGTAATTGCATATTTACTCCAATGAAATTAGATATTTTTTCTTAAAAAAAAATAATTAAAGTGCAAGGATTAATTTGAAGGAAGAGTCATGGTGGCTCAGGGGATGGAGCGTTGGCCTTTCAATGATGTGAGCCGGGTTAGAATGCCATCGCATGGCTGGTCGAGGCGTATTCCTCACCCGGCTCGCACCTATCCTAGTGCAGACATAAAACATTCTCAGTGGTAGACGAATCATGGGTTAGAGTCCCCTTTCTTTTAGGCTAACCGTGGGAGGTTTTCGTGGTTTCGCTTTCCAAGTAACGCAAATGCGGTTGACTTCATCAAAAAGTCCTCTACGAAGGCAAATTTCACTCTATACTTGATCCAGGAGTTTCCTTGTCTTCTGGAATTAGAAGGCTACAGAGTTGGAGCATTAGAAGTTGTAAACACAAAATTGGGTCGGTTGTCCAACGACTGTTATAAAATAAAAGTATGTAAAGTTTATGGACAAAATTCTACGCACTTCATACTATTTAATATTTTTTAGGACTCTCTTGCAGTTTCATAATTTTAACCGAAAAAGAATTTGGGGCGAAAATATGTAGTTTTGGTATCCGATGCAAGCAAACTCTGTCGAAACTAATAAAATTTAAACAATACTTTATGAAAATATACAAAATTTAATCAGCATTCTCTGGCAAATGAAGTTCATCGAAAATTAACTAAAAAATATTTTTTCCCCTTCCCTTGAAATAAAATCAAGTGTTTCATGAGAGTACGGTGAATAATTTTTGATCTAGTGAAAAACCTGAATATTTTTTAATCCAATGAGCGGATTTTTACCTACCGGTTCTGAAACTTAACTGTTCATGAGGTTGACCTCAAATATGCTATGTATTTTGCCATGTGAAATTATCTTCCTCAAAAGAATGATGTTGTTCTCTGCCATTAAGGCAGAGAGGGTGTGCTTGTTCTTGTTTTCTAGTGGCACCATCTGTAGTCAAGAATTCGACTTCTGCCACACCCATACGTCACATCCGTTTTATAGGGTGGACCTATTCACACATCCATTCATTCATCCACAGGTTGTAATTTTGGCCTGAACCAGAGAACGATCCATCTCCAATTCAGTACCCCCAGAGGTTTAATTTGTGAGGGAACATAGAGGACTTCGTAACCCGACACATTTAACGTGCGCCAGTTACCGTTTACTATGCGGGGAGTCTTCGGCCGGTCGATCTTACGAACGTGAGTCCAGTGCCCTGCCAACCAGACTATCCCGGACATTTCAAAAGGATATAAAAAAATTATTTACCTTTCAATTCAAAATTCTGACTATTATTAAATAAAAATTGAAACTAGTTTTTAAAAATTAATTTTTGCGTAGAATTATCTTTGGATGGGTTTATTCAACATTTGTTTGTTGCGCTGATGTAATAAATAATTTTTTTTTAAATTTATTAATTAATTTATTTTTTAACGTTTAACTACTGTTTAAAATGGGTTTTAAGGTGGGCGTTGAAAGCTTCTAAAGGACCAGTAGTACTCCAAAGATAAATTTATAATACTGATTTTTTTTTTTCCTTTTTGAGTAAAATGTAGTGATGATTCTTCCTCTTTATTTCTACATTCTATATATTTATTAATATTTTGGAATTATATATTCTTGATCATTTAATCTAATTACACTTTTAAGCATGGGCTACTTTCATAATTTTCTGTTTATATTTCTATTGTTGATATTCTATTTAATGTTTCTTTGTTTTAATTGTTTTTGTATTTCGAATGTTTTAATGTTTTTCAAATTTTTTATTTGTTGCTATTAATTATGGGTCTGTGCGGAGTGTTTTTACACTCCAGCGAATGATATATATCAAGTGTTACTGCTAGAAATAAAAAAAAAATAAGTAAATTTCATGAAAGTCACTAGAAAGACTGAAACTTAGTATATATCGGCATTAGACAGCATTGTGAAAGAATAACTTGAGTATTGGAAATTTGCTTAAAATTAATTTTTAATATTTCTTATATTATTTACAGTTATGAAACAAGTTATTAGTAAAGATTAACAATAAAAAAGAAATATATGTTGTACAAAAAGTCACAAAATTCTAAGAAATTGTGTCATCATTATTTTTCTAATTGAAATTAAAACGCAGTCAAAATAACTTCCTTGGGCAATCTAGTGTTAAAACAGTTTCTGACGTTAATGCAGAGATTAATATTAATTTTTAAAGGAGATGATTCAAAGTAATTATATCGAAAATATTAAACTATTCCTCAAGGGGGTGGAGATAAGTTTTTGTCTCTTTAAGGGAGGGGTGTGGGTTGATCTGAAAAAGGTTGGAAACCCATGTTAAAACAAATGTAATCAGAACTTTCTATAAAAATGAAAAGGTTTCCGAATTTCAAACGATTTTTTTTCTTCTTTTTTCAATAAACGCGTTGACAGGGCGAAATTGAGTCAAGCACATTATAATTAAGTAAAAAATAAAAGTCAGTTGAATGTAAATAAAATGGTGACATCTGTTGAATTGTAAATTAGCATAACGAGTCCTCGTTTGTCTACCTATTTAATGATTGGATGAATGGATAGCAGATGACCTCTATGCCCAAATGACCAATTACATTCGAACTGAATAAAGGCTTTATTTCTGTTCATTTTAGGGTCATTGAATTAAGAAAATTATTTATTCGAATTAATTTTGTAGTCGAATTTTAAATAAAATATAAATAAGTTATCTAAATTATCATCCAAAGTGGAACGCGATAAGCTCAATTTAAATTATTTTAATTTAACTAAATTCACTGAAAATAGCATTTAAAAGAAATATTAAAAATATTAAAAAAATATATTTAAAAAAGCATTTAAGAAAATTTTTTCGATATTGGTGGTTTTCCTAGGCGGATTAAGAATAAGTGCTGGATGCAACGGACCCCTTTGCACATTTTTGCTTTACACGTGGTGTGGATAACCACGAGAACCTCCCATGGTTAGCCTGACATTAAGGGGACTCTAACCCATGATCCGTCTACCACTGAAGATATATTTACGTCAACACTGTGGTCAGTGCAAGCCGGATGGGAAATTCGTATCAACTAGTCATCCCTTTAATTCGAACCCGGTTCAAATCATCGAACGGCGGTCGCTCTATATTTCGAGCCATCACTGTTCAGAATTTTCCACTGAGGAGGAAAACCTTCCATGGTTAGCTTGACGGCGAAGGTCTAACAAATGATCCGTCTACCACTGAGGATGTTTTACGTCATCAGTGTAGTCGGTGGGTTAGGAATTCGCATAGTATTTCATTATAAATATCTAATCAGGAAATTGAATGCAAATTCATATAAAGTTTTTTCTGGCGCTTTTGTTTCCCATTCTTTTTTTTATGCGGTAAACATTTACTATTTTGAGGATACTGAAAATATGTACAATACTTAAATATGAGCCGCGATGGATCAGGGGATAGAGCGTTCGACTTCCAATGAGGTGAACGGGGTTCGAATTCCCAGCGATGACTGGTCGAAACGAATCCGCATCCGGCTTGCACCGACGACAGTGCTGACATAAAATATCCTCAGTGGTAGACGGATCATGGGTTAGAATCCTTTTGCTGTTAGGCTAACTGTGGAAGGTTTTCGCGGTTTTCCTCTCCATGTAACGCAAATACGGGTTAGTTCCATCAAAAAAACCCTCAGGAAAACCAAAATTTCTCCCAATACTTGATCCAGGAGTTGCTTTGTATTCCGGATTGAGTTCAAAAGTTCAAGGCTACGGAATTGAACATTAGTGGTTGTAAACCCAAAATCGGGTCGGTTGTTCAACGACGGTTATGAAAAGATCTCCCGTGAGTTGTAAAGAGAGAACCCAAGCTTATAAGTAAAGTAAAGAAAAAAAAGTAACGAAAAGTATTTTATAACTAAAGAAAAAAAAGTGATAATATCGTTAGTTTTTACGCTATTGTAAGCAGCTGTTTTCAGGAATGAATTTCGTGAAACTCGATTGTGAGAAATCGCCATGTTTACAATGTAATGACATAAAAGCAAATATAGTGACATAATGCAATACTATAGTTTGAAATCGAAGCAGATAAGATTATTTTTTAAAATTTTTTTTTTGTTATATGAGTTATATTTCATAAAATTTATATATATATATTACCGTGAATGACCAAAATCAAGAGAACGTCAATTTTTACAGTTGAATGTCAATAATCGCTCTGTTGAATGCCCGAAATATTTGTTATTCCCCGATTTGATATTATATTTATACGATATTTTAATATCTACTGGGGGAAACATCAGTGTTCGGAGTGCCGGCACTTAACTAGGCCTAGTATATATTTCGGACATTTACCAAAGCGACAATGTGATTGTCAACATATTCACCATTGTGGAAGTCAAAAACCGCCAATTTCGGTCATTCACAGTAACATGTACCCTCTGTAACAAAAGAAATCGAGTCGCCAAGAAGCAATCATCCGATTGCTTTGAAATTTCGTATGCATGAATGTTTTGAACAGATATGGCTGGAATGATGCCGACTGGGGACGTATAGTCTTTAGCGACGAATCCCGCTTCCAACTGTGTCCTGACGATCATCGACGACGTGTTTGGAGACGAGAGGGGGGATCCTGCCTTCACTATTGCACGCCACACCGGCCATCAACAGGGCATTATGGTCTGGGTTGCCATTTCCTTTGACAGCCGGACCCCTTTGGTCATTAGAGGTACACTTACTGCACAGCGGTACGTCGACGACATCCTAAGACCTGTTTTGCTACCGTTCCTTTTGCAGCGCCCTGGGCTGGTTTTTCAGCAGAACAATGCCAGACCACATACGGCACGTGTTGCTATGAACTGTCTGCAAG
>NC_092204.1:4840906-4846247 GCF_043381705.1 Parasteatoda tepidariorum
ACTATATTAAATCACGATTATTTTTAAAAGTATGTCACACTTTAAATAACATAACTATTTGAAATAAAATAAAAGTGCATCATGTCATACAATTAAATTTAACAGTAGAAAAGTTCTTATACTGTACTCATAAAATATTCATCACGTTACCTCTTGTATTAGAAGCTGTTCGCTTAGTAACTATACTAAATTTAATATAATCTATAATTTAACGAAAGTCAATGCCGCACAAGTTCTCTAATCTATATTATATAAAACGCTAATACGTATGTATCAATAAAACCGATGATATTTCTTTTCTCGCGTTGGCAACAGTTTTCATTTTTAATTGATAGGCTTCGGCGCGCAAGAGCACGTAGCATCATATGTCTAATCGGGTGAATTCTCACCGAATTATCAAAAAATTCTCACAAAATTATCTTCCTCGAAGCCGATGCTTTACAATATATATATATAGCCTGCCATAATGTTTACTGAAAACTGTTGTTGATTAAGATCTTCACTTAACTGTCAACAGAGAAGAGGTCAAAAATACAGAGAGTGTAATCTCTTTAAGGGTGAATTGAATGCCTCATTAACTCTCCAAAGAGAGAGAGAGAGTTGCGGAAGTTGAATAAGGTCTTAAAATAATAGTAGTGTATTTTATAATAGAAGAGAGGGGTGTCGTAGTGAGAAAGAAAAAAAAAAGAACAATTATTTCCGGTTCATGAGCATCTTACATGTCATTTACTCACTCACCAGAAAACAATTAGTCCCGGACACTTTCTAAATTTATGCTTTTTCGATGCGTGACTTTTTAAAAGTTCACTTTTAAATAGGATGGATTGGTAAGAGAAAAAGAGAACAATTTTTAGCTTTTTTAAGTCGCGCAGGGTAAAAAAGATCCCAATTTCTTTCGGTTATGGAACCCTAAGTGATTAAGCTTCTTAACTCTTACTTTATAAGAAGAATTACAGTTCCTGTCCGTGTTATTAGACGCACTGTAAGATTCTATGTAAAATCTTAATTATCAGGTGATGCTGTACAGTTTTATTGCTTTTACGTGACGTTCGCACTTGTTTACGTTCGTGTGTCTATTGGTTAACATTTTAATGCAACAGTTTAAAAATAAATACAAACCGAAAAACTTAACGGTTTTAAGTATTAATACAAAAAAACTGTTTACGCTAATAAATACATTGATACAAGTAAAAAGAATAAAATATTTTGTAATAAAACAGACAAATTATTTGATTTCCACTATGTTTAATTTTATAAAATTGTACTTCACCATGCAGTGCCAGGTCAAATTATTTAACACACTGTAAGGTTCCATATAAAATCTTAATTATCAGGTGACACTATATAAGCTTTATTGTTTTTTACGTGGCTGAAACCGGTTTGCACTTGTTTACGTTCGTGTACCAATGGGTTAACATTGTAATGTAATACGTTAAAAATGAATACAAATAGGAAGTATATAAAAAATCTCCTGAATAAAAACCCATTACGTGTATGTTTAAACTTAAAAGTATTGCCTATAAACTCGTGCAAAATATGTCTTTGTTCAAAAACTACAGCGCGTCTCATAATTAGATCTAATTATTACAATATAATATCTGATATAATAAATATTTTTTATTTATATAATATATCGTCTAATTTAACCCATTGATACACGAACATAAACAAGTGCAAACCGGTTTCAGTCGCGTAAAAACAATAAAGCTGTATAGTATTACCTGATAATTGAGATTTTACCAAGAATCTTATGGTGAGTCTAATAATTTGACCAGTGACTGTAGATGCTGTGAAAACGAAGAAAAACTGCTAATTAGTATAAAAAATATTTAGTGTAAAAAAAATTATGCTTTTTCATTATTTATCAAATTAAAAAATTACGAAAGTCGGTAAAGTCCAGGGGACTGGAGAAACACGTGAATTTCTTCTTGATTTATGTACAAATTAAAGAAAGAATCCGGAAAAGAACTGTAATTAATGTTGGGAATTGTTATATTTCGGTGAATGACCGAAAACAGGAGAATGTCGACTTTCACCTGTGTTATGTCAACTATCACATAGTCTCTTTGGTGAATGTCCGAAATATTTTGTTACATCAGGTTTGATATTAATTTAGTAATTTATATTATTACATTTATTCTATATTTTAATATCTGCTGAGGACAGTTTAGGACAAAACATCGGTGTTCGGTGTCCCGGTTAAATGCATGCTGGGCACTTGACCTTAAAAAAAAAAAAAACATTGTTGTAGGGCATACCGGTAAAATGTAAACCGGGCAGTAGCACTTAACTAGACCTAGTATTTATTTCGGATTTTTACTGAAGCGACTANGTATATAAAAAAATCTCCTGAATAAAAACCCATTACGTGTATGTTCAAACTTAAAAGTATTGCCTATAAACTCGTGCAGAATATGTCATTGTTCAAAAACTACAGCGCGTCTCATAATTAGATCTAATTATTACAATATAATAATATAATATCTGATATAATAAATATTTTTTATTTATATAATATATCGTCTAATTTAACCCATTGATACACTAACGTAAACAAGTGCAAACCGGTTTCAAACGGCGTAAAAACAATAAAGCTGTATAGTATCACCTGATAATTAAGATTTTATATAGAATCTTATGGTGAGTCTAATAACTTGACCAGGGACTGTAGATGCCGTGAAAACGAAGAAAAACTGCTAATTAGTTTAAAAAATATTTAGTGTAAGAAAAATTATGCATTTTCATTTTTTATCAAATTAAAAAAATACGAAAGTCAGTAAAGTCCAGGGGACAGGAGAAACACGTGAATTTCTTCTTGATTTATGCACAAATTAAAGAAAGAATCCGGAAAAGAACTGTAATTAATGTTGGGAATGGTTATATTTCGGTGAATGACCGAAATCAAGACAATGCTGAGGACAGTTTAGGAGAAAACATCGGTGTTCAGTGTCCCGGTTAAATGCATGCTGGGCACTTGACCTTAAATTAAAAAAAAAAGAAGAAAAAAACATTGTAGTAGGGCATACCGGGAAAATGTAAACCGGGCAGTAGCACTTAACTAGACCTAGTATTTATTTCGGATTTTTACTGAAGCGACTATGTGATTGACTATGACTTTGTGTTGTTGTTGTTGATTTACGTCGCACTTGAGCTGCACAATGGGCTATTGGCGACGGTCTGGGAAACATCCCTGAGGATGATCCCAAGACATGCCATCACAATTTTGATCCTCTGCAGAGGGGATGGCACCCCCGCTTCGGTAGCCCAACGACCTGCACGCGAAGTCGAGCACTTTACGGTAGCACAGTTTAACGAGGACCAATACCGCACACCCTCGGTCCCTACGCAGACTGATCCAAGTGGGTCACCCACCCGCACACTGACCGCTGCCAGTGATGCTTGACTTCGGTGATCTGATGAGAACCGTGTCTTAACGATCAGTCCACTGCGGGACCTATGACTTTGTGATTGGCTATGACTATGTTATGCTTAGATATTAAAATTTTATTTAAATGTTCAGAGAAACGTGTTGGCTCAGGGGATAGAGCGCTCGCCTTCCAATGTGGTGAACCGGGTTCGATTTCCAGTGATGGCTTGTCGATACGAATTCCGCATCCGGCTTGCACCAATCACAGTGCTGACGTGGAATATCCTTAGTGGTAGACGGATCATGAGTTAGAGTCCCCTTGCTGTCAGGCTAACCGTGGAAGCTTTTAGTGGTTTTCGTCTCCATGCAACGCAAATGCGGGTTAGTTCCATCATAAAGTCCTCCACGAGGACAAATTTCTCCCAATGCTTAATCTAGCTGTCCCCTTGTCTTCTAGACTGGGTTCAAAACGACATTAGTTGTCGTTAGTAGTCGTAAACACTAAAATTGGGTCTGCTGTTCAACGACGGTTATAAAATAAAATTCGATCAGTGTGCGACTGCGCACTCTCGAAAAATAAATTCGTCATTACGTAAAAAGAAATATGAGAAACAAATAAATTCTCATAGGAAAATGGGAAAGTTTTTTTTTTACTTAAAAATGTATATGTTTTCTGAAATTGAGAGCGGAAATTAAATTCAATTGTTTGTTCTTTTCCACTCGTGACGCAACGCTTAAAAATGAAGAGATAAAAACCTTTGGAAAAGAATATGTATTGTTATCCGCGGATTCAATAAGTCTTCATTTTTTCTTTTGCAAAAGCTTATAGACTGAATTCCATTTCTCAAGAAATAGTTCGGAACGTTTCTCTCTTTCTTCTTTCGAAGCTTTTTTTTTCCCTTCTGATATTAGAGCAACGCAAGCTGACGCTTGTCTGATTTCATTCAAAGAAATAAATTATGTGAACACCAAAGCAAAGATCTTCCATTTTATTTAATACTTCAAATAGAAAGCTTTTTTTCAGTGATTTTTTACTTTTTTCTTCCTAGACATCCGTTGACTTTTCTTTTTTTCAAGTTAGTTCACACCCACCCAATATCGTGTTAAAATTTTCAATCGTTAAATAAAATACTTTTTATTTATGCACTCAATATCAAATACATTTTTTTGGAACTTGTAGTAGGTGATATTAATACAGTTTCTTCAAATATTAATTCGTTAATTAAATAGGGTTTTTTGATTGGTTAAGCGTTAGTCATTGTTTTAAATTTTACTATAAGCGATTCAGTTTTTCGCATTTTATAAAAATAACACCAGTGATAATTTCTAACTTATAACTCTATTTGAACAACAACAACAAAAAATAGTTTATTGCGCACATTTTAATATTTAATTATTTTATATTCATTTTTTTTAAACTTGTAGTAGGTGATATTAATACAGTTTCTTCAAGTATTAATTCGTTAATAAAATAGGGTTTTTTGATTGGTTAAGCGTTAGTCATTGTTTTAAATTTTACTATAAGCGATTCAGTTTTTCACATTTTTTAAAAATAACACCAGTGATAATTTCTAACTTATAACTCTATTTGAACAACAACAACAAAAAATAGTTTATTGCGCACATTTTAATATTTAATTATTTTATATTCGCTGTGTTGGATAAATTCAATAAAGAACATTACGTGGTAGCACGCGTGGTCCACCTCACCAAATTTAAACTTTTATAGTTTAGAGCCCCTGAATTAGAGTATAGGAGCCCTATTATAGTTGTCTGAAACCAGGCACCTTTTTTCCCCAATTCCTACTATAAGTTCACACTCTCCATACATATAATTATATATCTTGTTCAAATTTTTAATACGTAGAGAACCGATTATCCGGAACGATCGGGACTATCGCTATTCCGGATAACTGATTTTTCCGGTTTTCTGAATCGCTACAAAAAGCCGTTTTTTTAGTGTTAAACCCTGGA
>NC_092204.1:4846458-4871616 GCF_043381705.1 Parasteatoda tepidariorum
TACAGTAGAGAACCGATTATCCGGAACGATCGGGACTATCGCTATTCCGGATAACTGATTTTTCCGGTTTTCTGAATCGCTACAAAAAGCCGTTTTTTTAGTGTTAAATCCAACTAAAAAAAATATTTGGAAATAATCTTAAAAATAAGAAAAAACGATGAGGTAATACACTAATGATTATTTCTGAAATGATGGTAAGGTAAACATCTTTCAAAAAAGAAAGAAAAATCCTAAAATCCTATGAGGAAAAAAAAATTTTTTTTTTTAAAAATTGCGGGAAAATTTATCGAATTTCGTTCCGGTTTTTTGGTTTTCCGGCTTTCTGATTTCCGGATAACGGGTTCTGTACTGTAGTTAAAAAAGTACTTTTTATACATCCATTCAAGTTCGAATACATTATTTTAAACTTGTAGTGGATGACACTTGATGTGAATACAGTTTAATTAATTAAAATTAATTCGTTCATTGAATTTAATTAATTAGTTTTAGATTAAATTTAGAGAATTTTTTAAATTATGTAATAAAAAGTAACTGGAATAAAATCCTTTGTTGATCTGAGTAGGAATTGACTTTGAAATTTTTATATAGTACTTGTTTTTAATCAGCTTACATAGTTCATTTGCGACAAATCAATCTCTTTATAACCTTCCAAAAAAATTAAAATATATTAAAAAAAATTTTTTTGCCCTTCGTGAGTAAAAAAAAAAGGCACAAAAAACTGCCCTTGTATTTTAAATCAAAATAAAATAAAGTAAGCTAGTGTGGCGTCCTTCTTTTCAATCAAGTACTCGAGTGATTAGAGAGAAAAAATTCATAATTTTATTCCTTGACCCTCCAGTGTGTTCGAAACAAGATAATCACATGTCTACCTCTCCTCTCCTCTCCTATCTAATAAATAGGTCAATTTTCTCTTCTCAAAATGGCTGTTTATAGCGGTCAACTTGGTCATTCATCATAGCAGAGACATATTTAAGTCTCATTCAAACAATAAAAAATGTCTCTTTAAAAAGGATCAACGAGATTTCTTTAAAAAGAAAATAGTAATAAACGCATGGATAGTGTGTCAATACATCAGTGGTTCCCAAAAGGTGCACCGGGAAACCCTAAGGTTCCGTGGAAAGATCACAGGGGTTCCAAGAATTAAAATATTTTTAAAAAAAAAATCAATTACGATTTTTGAAACTTATAATTGTATTTATATCCAATTATTATTCATTTAATATTTGGGTTATTTATATTAAATTCGGTTATCTATATTAAATTAAATTATTTTTTTAAAAAAGAAAATAGTAATAAGCGCATGGATAGTGTGTCAATACATCAGTGGTTCCCAAAAGATGCACCGTAGAACCTTAAGGTTCCGTGGAAAGGTCACAGGCGTTCCAAGAATTAAAATATTCTTTTTAAAAAAAATCAATAACGATTCATGGAACTTATAATTGTATTTATATCCAATTATTATTCATTTAATATTTCGGTTGTTTATATTAAATTAAATTATTTTTTTAAAAAGAAAATAGTAATAAGCGCATGGATAGTGTGTCAATACATCAGTGGTTCCCAAAAGATGCACCGTAGGACCTTAAGGTTCCGTGGTAAGGTCACAGGAGTTCCAAGAATTAAAATATATTTTTTTTTATAAAATCAATAACAATTTTTGAAACTTATAATTGTATTTATATATAATTATTATTCATTTAATATTTCGGTTTTGTATATTAAATTCGGTTATTTATATTAAATTAAATAATTTTTTTAAGAAAGAAAATAGTAATAAACGTATAAATAGTGTGTCAATACATTAGTGGTTACCAAAAGGTTCACCGTGGAACCTTAAGGTTCCGTGGAATGGTCACAGGGGTTCCAAGAATTCAAATATTTTTTTTTAAAAAAGTCAATAATGATTTTTGAAACTTATAATTGTATTTATATCCAATTATTATTAATTTAATATTTCGGTTATTTATACTAAATTAAATTATTGTTTTTAAAAGAAAATAGTAATAAACGCATGCATAGTATGTCAATACATCAGTGGTTCCCAAAAGATGCACCGTTGAGCCCTAAGGTTCCGTGGAAAGATCACAGGTGTTCCAAGAATAGAATTTTTTTTTTTTTTTTTTTTTTTTTTTTTTTTTTTTTTNTTTTTTTTTTTTTTTTTTTTTTTAATGAAATCAACAACAGTTTTTGAAACTTATAATTGTACTTATATCCAATTATTATTCATTTAATATTTCGGTTATTTATATTAAATTCAGCTATTTACATTAAATTATTTTTTTAAGAAGTAAATAGTAATAAACTCATAGATAGTGTGTCAATACATTAGTGGTTCCCAAAAGGTGCACCGTGGAACCCTAAGGTTCCGTAGAATGGTCACAGGGGTTCCAAGATTTAAAATATTTTTTTTTAAAAAGTCTATAATGATTTTTGAAACTTATAATTGTATTTATATCCAATTATTATTCATTTAATATTTCGGTTATTTATATTAAATTCGGTTATTTACATTAAATTATTTTTAAAAGAATAGTAATAAGCGCATGGACAGTATGTCAATACACCATTGGTTCCCGAAAGGTGCACCGTAGAACTCTAAGGTTCTGTGGAAAGGTCACAGGGGTTTAAAGAATTAAAATATTTTTAAAAAAAAATCCATGAAGATTTTTGAAACTTAAAATTGTATTTATATCCAATTATTATTCATTTAATATTTCGGTTATTTATATTGAATTATTCATGATCCGTCTACCACTGAGGATATTGCACGTATGCAGTGTGATCGGTGCGAGCCGGATGCGGAATTCGTATCGACCAACCATCGCTGGGATTCGAACCCGGCTCACCTCATTGGAAGGCGAATGCTCTATCACCTGAACCATCGAGGCTCTAGCTTGTTTGTTTACAAAAAATGCTTCGCTACAATGTTGTTAAACTTCCTGGAGTTCAACAGTTTCAGAAAAATGATTTTGAATGTAAAACACCCTTTGCCCAAACATGTAACAATTTTTATTTTAATAATATCTATTTTAAGAAGAAAAAAATAGATGCTTTTTCCATCTGTTCTTTAAATATATGTTCATGTTTACATTTTCTTTAAGATTCATGTCCCAAATTTCAAATTTTTTGCAACTTTTATAGCCACAATCAGTCCTGGTACGATTTATTTTATTTACAAATATTAATACAGAGGAAGAAAAATAACATTATTTTTTAATGAATAATTCCATAAACTAAGTATTTTCGTAATCTTTTTATAATCTTTTAATTTTAAATAAAATATTTTATTTCATTTTGCTTACATTAGTACTAATGTGGATTATGTTTGCACTAGACAGATTTTTTTTCCAGGAAAAAACGTGCACTAATTTTCAATAGTAAATGCGGCATTTTGTATTTAAACATGTATTCGGACACTTATAGGTTCCATGAATAATACGTATATTGAAATGTGTAAAAAAAATTTGTGTAAAATTTAAAACATACACAATGCAACAAATGCAATGGGAGAAAACCATTAAAAGAAACATCTCATTGATATTGCATGGCAAAAGGCAGAAGATTTTGAGACGATTAACTGTTGTCTGCGTTTTTTTCCCCCTTCATATATTAATTATTGTAACTTTTTTTTCCCGTTTGGCAGCTATTGAGTGGAGCGGTAAAAATTCTATTTCACTATTAAACATGGTCATTTCTAAAAAAAATTTGAAAAGATTAAAATTCTTTTATTTTTGTTGACTGCTTTGTACATGTCAAACGCTTCTGCTTAGTAATGAAATGTTATTAGTATATAGTTGATTTGTGATTAAGTTTAATTAGCTGTTGAAAAGGGCAAATCATTCGTTGCACTATACCAAAGCTTAAAAAGCGATGAACCTTTAGGATTGTTTGGTCTATTTAATCGAAAATTTTATGCAAAAACTGAAGTAACGATGATGTCACGAAAAGCGAACATATTCAAAAATGATTACTTTTTGATGAATGTTGAGTTTGAATTCGAATAAAAGAGGTGAGTCTTTATGTCTTTTTTGCTGAAGACAATGAGATTCATGTTTAGAGAATATTTATTTGTTTTTAGAATTATGCTAGTAGTTTTATTAAACAAAGTCTCAGTAGAAAACTCAAGTAAATCTTCATCAAGTTTCACTTTCCATTTTTATTAAGTCAAAGTTATCTCTTTGTTAAAAGGCTCTTTCCCAATATAAAAATTTATTTTTTATTTTGAATGTATATAAATTTTCATTTTTGATTTCTATTATTTCCTCGTGATCGAATTTTTCAAATTTCTCCCCATTTTCAAAACAATGTATTATTTTAAGTGATAATTTGGTTCAAAGGAGAACTTTAATCTTAATATCAAATCAAAGAAAAGATGTCAAAATTTTAGAATATATCTGGGTATGCTTAATATATATATATATTTTGATATTAAGATTTGATATTAAGATCAAAGTTCTCCTTTGAACCAAATTATCACCCAAAATAATACATAGTTTCGAAAATGGGGAGAAATTTAAAAAATTCGATCACGAGGAAATAATAGAAATCTAAAATGAAAATTTATATATATTGAAAATAAAAATTAAATTTTTATATTGGGAAAGAGCCTTTTAACAAAGAAATAACTTTGATTTAATAAAAATCGAAAGTTAATTTGTTAATTTGTTTAATAAAACTACTAGCATAATATATATACATATTTATTTACATATATGTATATATATATATATACGCAATGTGTCGCTGAAATTGATGATGAAGTAAATCTGTTATGAGGCAGGTAAAATTATTCTCTGTATCCTAGATTTAATATATACTTTTTTTCTATTTTGGTTATAGGCATTGCATTCCTTTGTTTTCTAATTATTTTTAATAGCTGCCTTTGAGGGAGAAATTCTTTCTGAATCTGCTTCAAATTTTCTGAAAATATATACATCTGCTAAAAAGTTAGATAATTTGTTCATTTTTTTTTTTAAATTTTAATTTGGTCTTGTCACTCTCTATAGTTAGAACGGTTTTCGCTGAAATTGAGGAAATAAATATGATATAAGGTGGATAAAATAATTCTCTGTATCCTAGATTTAATGTATGTTATTTTCTATTTCAGTTATAGGCATTGCACTGTTTTGATTTCTAACTATTACTAATAGCTGCTTTTTAGGGAACTTGGGATGGACACTTTACTAATTTTTAAAATTTTTTACTTCAAAGGAAAATTTTGATTTTAATACCAAATCAAAGTATAGGTGTCAAAATTTCTAAAAATATATACACACGCTAAAAAATTTCGATAATTTGTTAATTTTTTTTTTAAATTTTAATTTGTTCTTATCCCTCTCTATAGTTAACACGGTTGTCGCTGAAATTGAGGAAGTAAATATGATATAAGGTGGATAAAATAATTTTCTGTATGCTAGATTTAACGTATAATATTTTCTATTTCGATTATAGGCATTGCACACTTTTAATTTCTAACTATTATTAATAGCTACTTTTTAGGGAACTATTTGTTGGACACTTTACTAATTTTTTATAATTTTTTGGTTCAAAGGAGAACTTTGATTTTTATTCCAAATCAAAGTATAGGTGTCAAAATTTCTGAAAATATATACATACGCTAAAAAATTTAGATAATTTGCTTATTTTTTTAAAAGTTTTAATTTGTTCTTATCCCTCTCATTAGTTAGCACGGTTATCGCTGAAATTGAGGAAGTAAATATGATACGAGGGTTGCTATTTATATTTCTGGCCTAATAATGAAAAAACAAATATGTAGGATCGAAATTGGTTTTATTGTTCTTCAAAATATTCTCCATGATGATCAATACACTTTTGCATGCGTTTGAACCAATTTTCAAAGCACTTTTTCCAGTCCGATTGAGGTAACTCCAAAACANTTCGATTTCAGTTATAGGCATTGCACTCTTTTGATTTCAGACTATTATTAATTGCTGCTTTTTAGGGAACTATTTGTTGGACACTTCACTGATTTTTTATAATCTGTTGGTTCATAGGAGAACTTTGATTTTAATATCAAATCAAAGTGTAGGTGTCAAAATTTCTGAAAATATATACATACGCTAAAAAATTTAGATAATTTGCTTATTTTTTAAAAAATTTTAATTTGTTCTTATCCCTCTCTATAGTTAGCACGGTTGTCGCTGAAATTGAGGAAGTAAATATGATATAAGGTGGATAAAATAATTGTCTGTATGCTAGATTTAATGTATACTATTTTCGATTTCAGTTATAGGCATTGCACTCTTTTGATTTCAGACTATTATTAATTGCTGCTTTTTAGGGAACTATTTGTTGGACACTTCACTGATTTTTTATAATCTGTTGGTTCATAGGAGAACTTTGATTTTAATATCAAATCAAAGTGTAGGTGTCAAAATTTCTGAAAATATATACATACGCTAAAAAATTTAGATAATTTGCTTATTTTTTAAAAAATTTTAATTTGTTCTTATCCCTCTCTATAGTTAGCACGGTTGTCGCTGAAATTGAGGAAGTAAATATGATATAAGGTGGATAAAATAATTGTCTGTATGCTAGATTTAATGTATACTATTTTCGATTTCAGTTATAGGCATTGCACTCTTTTGATTTCAGACTATTATTAATTGCTGCTTTTTAGGGAACTATTTGTTGGACACTTCACTGATTTTTTATAATCTGTTGGTTCATAGGAGAACTTTGATTTTAATATCAAATCAAAGTGTAGGTGTCAAAATTTCTGAAAATATATACATACGCTAAAAAATTTAGATAATTTGCTTATTTTTTAAAAAATTTTAATTTGTTCTTATCCCTCTCTATAGTTAGCACGGTTGTCGCTGAAATTGAGGAAGTAAATATGATATAAGGTGGATAAAATAATTTTCTGTATGCTAGATTTAATGTATACTATTTTCTATTTCCGTTATAGGTATTGCACTCTTTTGATTTCTAACTATTATTAATAGCTGCTTTTTAGGGAACTATTAGTTGGACACTTTACTAATTTTTTATAATTTTTTGGTTCATCGAAGAACTTTGATTTTAATACCGAATCAAAGTATAGGTGTCAAAATTTCTGAAAATATATACATACGCTAAAAAATTTAGATAATTTGCTTATTTTTTTTGAACTTTTAATTTGTTCTTGTCACTCTCTATAGTTAGCGCGATTGTCACTGAAATTGAGGAAGTAAATGTGATATAAGGTGGATAAAATAATTTTCTGTATGCTAGATTTAATGTATACTATTTTCTATTTCAGTTATAGACGTTGCACTCTTTTGATTTGTAACTATTATTAATAGCTGCTTTTTAGGGAACTATTTGATGGACACTTTACTAATTTTTTATAATTTTTCGGTTCAAAGGAGAACTTTGATCTTATTTCCAAATCAAAGTATGGGTGTCAAAATTTCTGAAAATATATACATACACTAAAAAAGTTTGATAATTTGTTTATTTTTTTTGAAATTTTAATTTGTTCTTGTCACTCTCTATAGTTAGCACGGTTGTCACTGAAATTGAGGAAGTAAATGTGATAGGGTGGATAAAATAATTTTCTGTATGCTAGATTTAATGTATACTATTTTCTATTTCGCTTATAGGCTATGCACTCTTTTGATTTCAGACTATTATTAATAGCTGCTTTTTAGGGAATTATTTGTTGGACACTTTACTAATTTTTTATAATTTTTTGGTTCAAAGGAGAACTTTGATTTTAATTCCAAATCAAAGTGTAGGTGTCAAAATTTCTGAAAATATATACATACGCTAAATAATTTAGATAATTTGTTTATTTGTTTTGAAATTTTACTTTGTTCTTGTCACTCGCTATAGTTAGCACGGTTGTCACTGAAATTGAGGAAGTAAATGTGATATAAGGTGGATAAAATAATTTTCTGTAAGCTAGATTTAATGTATACTATTTCCTATTTCTGTTATAGGCATTGCACTCTTTTGATTTCTAACTATTATTATTAGCTGCTGTTTAGGGAACTATTTGTTGGACACTTTACAAATTTTTTATATTTTTTTGGTTCAATGGAGAACTTTGATATTAATATAAAATCAAAGGATAGGTGCCTAAATTTCTGAAAACATATATATATGCTAAAAATTACTGATATTTATTTATTATTTTTTTAAATTTTTATTTTGTCTTTTTCTCTCTATATAGTTAGCGCAGTTGTCGCTAAAATCGATAATGATGTAAATTTGATATGATACGGGTAAAGTAATTCTCTGTATCCTAGATTTAATTTTTACTATTTTTTATTTCGGTTACAGGCATTGCACTCCTTTATTTTCTAATTATTATTAAAAGCTGCTTTTGAGGGGGCCATTTGGTGGACACTTTAATTATTTTTTATATATTTTTTTGGTTCAATGGAGAATTTTTATCTTACTATCAAATTAAAGGATCAGTGGCAGGATTTCTAAACACATATTCATATGCTAAAAAAATATGTATTTTTTTCTTTTTTTCTTTAAAGAAAAAAAAAATTTAGTTTGTCTTTGTCAACTCTATATCGTTGGCGCAGTTGTCGCTAAAATCGACTTTGATGTAAATATGATATGAGGAGGTGAAAAAATTCTCTGCTTCCTTAAGGTATACTATTTTCTATTTCGTTTATAGGCATTGCACTACTTTGTTTTTAATTATAATTAATAGCTGCTTTTGAAGGGACCATTTGGTGGACACTGTAATTATTTTTCATATTTTCTTGTTTCAATGGAGAATTTTGATCTTACGGTCAAGTTAAAGGATAGGTGTCAAAATATATGAAAACATGTATACTAAAAAATATTTATAATACATTTTTAAGAATTTTTTTATTTAGTCCTTGTCACTCTTTATAATTAGCACAGGGGTTGGTAAAATTGATGTAGATGCAAATATGATAGGAGGCGGGTTTCTAAATTCTGTGTAGCCTACATCTAAAGTATATTTTTGTTCATTTCGATTTTAGGAATTACTCTCCTTTCTTTTCTAATTATTATTAATTGCTGAGCCGCGGTGGCTTAGTTGATAGAGCGCTCGTCTTCCAATGAGGTGAACTGTGGTCGAATCCCAGCAATGCCTTTTCGATATCAACTCCGCACTCGGCTCGAGCCGACCGTTGTGGTGACATAAATTATCCTCAGTGGATGCCGTGTTTGAGTCTCCTTGCCATTAGGTTAAGCACGGGAGGGTTTCATGGTTTACCTCTCCTTGTAACGCAAATGCGTGTGAGTCCCAACAGAAAATTCTGCAAGAAGGCACATTTTCTCAATACTTGATCCAGAAGTTCCATTGTCTTTTGGATTGAATTCAAATTATTTCGCTAATTTCTTTTAATGCAAAAAAAATATTATTGCAATTATTTTTACTACTGTATACGGTGTTTTAAACCAGTGTGATAAAAATGTGATCACTGCTATTACCCTCATAATTGAATTCTGTGTTTGTAAGTTATTTTGATTGGTTGCTGTAAGAAGGAAAAAATAACAATATTTTCCTTAAATATGCTTTAAAAAACATTTTTTTTACCATTTTTTTTCTTAAATAAAAACATTTATTACAGAATAATCAAAAAGTAACATTGGTTGTTTGGAACCTAATTTTTTTTATTACATTTCTAACACTTTATACTGCAAATTTCTATCACAAATACTTAAGAAATTTATAAAATGAGAAAATGTCGAGGTTTTTTTTTTTAATTTAGAAAGAAAAGCACTTCCCAATAACCATTTGTTGAATAAGGACTTCACAATTTCGATGCCATGATCAAGAGGGAGGCATTGTGGTCAGCATCATGCACCGAATGCCTTTAATTCTTGGATGTCCTGAAAATCATCCATCTGAAAATAGGTTTGCTGGATTTGTTTAATACAGCTGACTGAGTACAGCTTAATTTAAAGTTTTTCTTTTAATATAGGATTTAATGTTTTATGATAATGAAGTTAAAATCGTTTCTTAATGAAAACAAGATTTTCAATTTAAAATACGAAAAAAATATCGATTGATAATTTCTGGTGGGATAGGTTCTTAAAATGTGCTTTGTTTCATTCAGAGGAAGCAAATAAAATGACTCAGAATTGAATATAAAATAAAAGTAAGCAAATAAATAAATAAAAAGGTATCAAAATTATAATAGTAAGATGCAAATTAAATACAAGAAAATATTAGAATCTAAGACTTTTAAAACAAAACCTCTTTTGCACAACAAATATATCAATTTTAACTTACTGCCTGTGTAATGCAGGTATACCATTTTGCTGAATAAACATTAAATGAGGATACAAAATTTCTATGAGACATTTAAAAGCCTAAAAAAATATATGTTTTCAATTTTTTCTTCAGCTTAAAACTTTTTTCTTTCAGCTAATATTACTAATTACTCATTCATTTTAAAGAAAACTATCCATAATTTAATTTGTCCAATTTCATAAGTTTTTAGAAAAGTAAATACTTTTCTATTTTTTTTATTTCTTTAAAATATTATACATGAAACTTTAAATATTATTTCATGAACACAGTTGATTACTAGTTGATTTTTTTATGATTATTTCAGTATTTTAACTAAACAATATATACGCTGAAAGAGTTATTGAATGTTTATTTTAAAAGGGACACTAAAATAGTTGTCCTTCATTTACTGAACATTAAAAAGATCATGAAAATATCAAAGCCAATTCTTGTTTTTAAATTATTTAAATTCTGTTAAGGACGGATAAAAATATTTTGCTGTTAAAAATATTTTGCTACATTTTTTTTTCCTTCCTGAAATCGATTAACAGGTTTTACAATACAATACATTAGATTAGATACGTACAATAGATTAGATATTGAATTTACAAGACAATATATGGTCTCAATTTAGACAAAATTCTCATTTTTTTTGTGTTCAAACCGAAATTCAAAAATTAAATTTGCGAAGTTTTTAAATTATTTAATTTAATATTTTGCTAATTTTATCTTGAAAAAGTGTGCAAAAATTTGATAAAATTGCATTCTTTTTAAAGAGATCGTGTCAAATTCAATGAAACTTTTTTTTTCTCCAAAAGATCTTTAAAAATGAGTTCTCAGCGGCTAAATATTCAAAATATTTTACGATATTGTTTTTTTTTATATTCTTCAAGTTCGAATAACAAAATTGTTTAATTCTAATAAAAATAATAAGCATTCAATAAACATTTGTGATTAGTGATTGTATTATTAGTGATTTTATAAATAGGATTAGTGATTTTATAATGTTTATCATAAAGGAATAATGTTGATAATTAGTGATGTTTTGTTATAATGATGATGGATGTTTTTGTCATTGATTTGGCTTTAGAATTAAGAATTTTTTTGGAGAAAATAAAACATCAGTACTTAAACATTTTAATATTAAACTGTTATAATTAATTCAGAAGAAATTAAATAAGTTTTATGTTAGCGATTTAATTATTGCAAAGCTTTTCAACATTTACTGAAATAACCAAAAATAATAAAAACTAGGCTTCTTTTGCCATTTCAAAATCTTCATAAACACTTATAAAAAACTATTTATTCAATCCCTTTTTTAAGAATAGTTGTATTATTTAGTAAGTGTACAAAAATAAGCTAAACGAAGCAATATAAAATTTTGAAAAAAATTCAATGTTTTTTCTTATAATGATGATTATTGATTTTATAATGTTTATTATGATGGTATAATGTTAATGATAATTAGTGATATTTTGTTATAATGATGATTAATATTTTTGTAATTGATAAGGCTTTAAAATTCAGCATTTTTTTTAGGAAAAAAAACATCAGTACTTAAACATTTTAATGGTAAACGGTTATAATTAATTCAAACGAAATTAAATAAGTTTTACGTTAGCGGTTTAATTATTACGAAATTTTTCTACATTTCTGAAGTTATAATTGCATGAATTATTGTTGTATTATATGTTTAAAAAATTGTATTTATCAGATCAAATTATAAAATATATTTCTTTTTACAATTTATTGAAACGAATCTAAAGTCATATGCATTTTAAATTTCAGTTCAGTTAAATTTCAGTTATAGTCACTTAATGGAGATGCATATCGTTTAAATGAAGACATATGAAAGCATTCAATTTTTTTATTTTAATAAAGATTAAAAGCATAATTTGAATGACATTTCAAAGAGAATGGAATTAGAATATACATTCAAACTATAATAAGATATAAGAGATCCCCTTATGCGAAAGAAGAAATTACTAATTTTTTTTTCTTCACTTATGACTTATGTTTTTTCCTATTTATTTATTTTTTATTTTTATCTAAACAAGAAAAATTGCTCTTCTTTTATTTAATGGAAATGGTGAAAATAAATCAAAAATTAAAACAAGTAAAAAATTTTAATTCAGATAAAATTTCTGTTTCTTAATTTACGTTTTTTTTATTTATTTCTTTTTTGTGCTATCTAAATAAAATAAAGAATTACAGTTCTTTTATTAAATGGAAACGGTGAAAACAAAACAAAAATTTAAAATAAGTATATTTTTTAAATTTTTAAATAATTTTGTTATCAATTAGCAACATGCTATGCAAATAACATTTTAATTGTATAACTTACATTTAACAATGCATTTAAAAAACTAGTGTATAGTTCAATAGCTATTACGAATCGAATAATAAAGATTGTTCTAATTTCTTCATTAACTTAAATCTGTTTCCGACTCGAAAAGTGGAAACGAAGAAAGTATGACATGACAATGCTTTACGAAGTATAATGAACTACTTTTTTTTTTGAACCTCAGCTTTGAATATATAGTTATACTCACACAAAGCTAATATTAATGAAGGCAATTGTATTTCACGTCAGAAATCATCCATCTATGAAAATATCTGATCATTTTAGCTTAAAAAGTTGTGTCACGAAAATATAAAACTTAAGTTATGTCTTTATGTTATTTATGATTCTAATAATTCACGAGGAATAACTAATGATTCACGAGGAAATTTCTCCACCTCTTTTTCACATGCTTCATAAAAATATCAAAAATGCAGCTGTATATATAATAATATTTTTAGTATTACAGTCATAATAATACTTTTAGTAATACTGTTATAATAGTATTTTTAGTGATACTGTCACAATAATATTTTTAATAATACTGTCACAATAATACTTTTAGTAATACTGTTATAATAATATTTTTAGTGATACTGTCACAATAATATTTTTAATAATACTGTCACAATAATATTTTTAGTAATACTGTCATAATAATATTTTTAGTATTATTGTCATAGTAATATTTTTAGTAAATATTACTATTTTTAGCAAAAATAATCGTAATAACATTTTTAGTAACACCGTCATAATAATATTTTTACTGATACTGTCATAATACTATTTTTACTAATATTGTCACACTAATATTTTTAGTAATACCGTCATAATAGTATTTTTAGTGATACTGTCATAATATTGTTTTTAAGTAACAATGTCATAATAATATTTTTAGTAATACTGTCATGATAATACTTTTAGTAATACTGTCATAATAATATGTTCAGTAATATTGTATTACAATAGAAACATTAGATAATATTTACTGAGCGTAAAATAAAAGGAATTTACCTACCTTAATTGTTACTTGAAAGAAAGAAAAAAAAACCTGTAAAATATTGGAAGAAATGAGAAAAACAAGAAATATAAATTTTAATTTTTTACTATCCACTTTTATTTTTAGTTTCCAACGAGAGTCACTCATCTTCAATTCTTTCGAAAATATATATACACACACAGTTTACAAAACCAATCATTCCTCCATCAACTGGATTGTTGCAAAAGCATTAAAAGTCACATTTTTTTTATGCTCGATTTTCCTACAGCTTCCGGTCGCTTCCTTAGTCGTCGATCTCTTCTGTTTTTTAAGAACCGATTTAGGAAAAGTCTCGCTGTCCGAACTGTACGATCCTTGGCTCGTAAGCGATCCCGATCTCGTCACCGATCTCGGTTCGAACACGGACAGCTGCTGGTACTTGACCACCGGCTCCCTCCGTACACTGCCCATTTTGGAACTGTCCCTCTGCATCCAGAGGCCGTAGGAGACGGGTGCCGAACCCCAGGCCAGCATATTGTGAGGAATTAACAAGACGGGTAAAGATCCGGACTTCCTGGGCATCGTTGGATTCCTGATTCCATTCTGCATGCTGCTCCGATCTTTGGAACCAAGCGATGTTGGCATCAACAGCTTGGCTGGCTCTCGCTGTCTTTTCTCGACTGGCTTATCCCTGGCCGATTTACTGGCCGCAATTAGAACTTCCCTCTCGCCCCTAGTATCAATGTTCGAAGATGACAAAACTTTCGGTTTGAGGGGTTCTCTCGTATTATGACTAGAGTTAGTTCGCATGTGTAAGGGCTTTTCCGGCAAGACGGGGCCCTTCTTTTTCATCCGGGGAGGAATTTTTGGTGGGGGGTGGAAAGAAGGGTCTTCTAGCACATCACTGGGCAGTTCACTCGAAAGTTTTTCTGACCGAGATTTCACCATTTTTGCGTTAAATAAAAATAATAACAACAAACGAAAATTCTTTTTTAGGGTACTTTGAAGTTTTTGATAGTAGATCTACTGTGGGTCGGCGAATTACTTTTTCCAAAATAAAAATCTACACTCATAATGCTGAGGAAGACGACGACACATTAAAAAACCAGAAACGTTTTTTTTTCCTCTTCTGGAAGAGAAGGAGAGAGAAATAATCCGCTGTTGATGATGCTCTTAGAAGAAGTAATGTACTGAAAACGAGATCACCACCTTGCTATTTGACCACGGGTTACCGGCCTTGCGTCTTCGCCAGTAATTCAGCCAAATGGAAACGAAAGAACGCCAATGAAAGGAGGAAATGTCCTCGTATTAAAAAAAGTGGTTCGGAGGTGTCATAAAACAAACAAATCTCCATACACGCAATTAATATACGCCTTTATCGATTTAAATGTTCCAGAAATATATCGTAAATAAGGTGGAGAGTTTTTTAATTTAGACTTGTTGCACAGTTTAAATAATCTATATTGTATATTTTTTTGTGGTGATATCTGTTAAAATCATGTCAATTTGATATAAATTTAATATGTTGATTTAAAATGTGATATGATGTTGTTTTAAGATTTATCTTCATGCACGCACACATTAATAAACACAATTTTAATTTACACTTACAAGCACAATTTAAACGATTATTTTCTCCATATTTTTTTTTTGTGGTGATACCTGCGAAAGTAAAGTAATTTTTATATAAATTTATTAAATTGATTTAAAAATTTTTAAATACGCAGGGGTCTGTTTAGAAGAAAATTAGGTCCATTCACGGACCCTTCATAAAATAATTTATCTTTTAATCGGACTCTTCACAAATTTGTTTATCTTCATTATTGTTTTATTAATCGAATAAACCCTTTTTTTTTGGGGGGGGGAAGAAAGACGGTTTAAGATAAACTAAGTTTCCCTAAGTTTAAATTCCAAATGTAGCATTCTAACAAAATATTTCTACTTTTACACATATCGTGTGCGCATACTTATTAATATTAAATCATAATCTTTTTTTGTAAATAAATAATTGATCAATTTTTATTTATTCATAATATTAATTAATCGAATATTATGCAAATTAAAATTCATTTCTGGCAATTTTTCAAATAAAATATTATAAATTTAAGAATTGTATAAGTTTACTTAATGTGTAACACATTAAAAGTGATACATTACTAAGTTGTGTTAGTTAAAATATGTCAGTTGAAGTTATTAAAAATGCGAGTGATTTTGTTTCCATTATTTGTCGCAAATGAATATTCTGTATTGAGCAGTATAGGCTAAATACCAAATATTTGTATGTTTCATCTCTAATTTAGTAGCAGCAACTGTTGAGCAGAATCTTGTATCTATTTACAATTTAAAAACTTCTTGAAAAGGTTATTAGCAATTTTTGCAATAACAGGACTCTATTTGCACAAATTCACAAAAACAGAACCCTGGTTGAAAGAATGTGACTTAACGCTTTTTTTTATATTCACACATTAAGAATATTTTTTTCTTCACAATTTTACAAAAACAGGACCTTTCACAAAACGTCTGGACAGACCCCTGATNAAAAGAAAATTAGCATATTTTTTTGTTTGGCTGGCAAACTTGGATTTCTGACCCTCATTATAATGGGGGGGGGGTGGCTGAAATCTGAGAAATATGGTCCCAGTGGCTTGGTCTGAAGAGTGGTGAAAAATTTGGTCCTTACCTTTATCAATTTATAAATATATCGTAAGTAAGGTGGATATTGGAATTTTAATTTAGACTTACAAGCAAAGTTTTAATGATCCATATTATATTTTTTGTGTTGATATCTGCAAAAATAATGTCATTTCGATATAAATATAATGTGTTGATTTGAAAAATTTAAAATATCATATGATGTTGTTTTAAAATTTAAATTAGTTGATTTAAATGAATTTTATATGTTGTGAAATGTCACAACATATGATGATGAATCAACATATCAAATCCATTTTATGTGTTAATATTTAATAAATTTAACATACTGATTTAATATGTAATGTTTTAAATGCGATAAAAATTTGAATTTTCATTTAGAAAATTATTTATGACTACAAGACACAGTTTAAATTATTCATTTTATTTTTTATGGTGATACCTGCAAGAATAAAATAATAATGTTATTTTGATATAAGTTTAATATGTTGATTTAAAAAATTTAAAATTTGATATGATTTTGCTTTAAGATTTAAATATGTTGATTTAAATGAATTTCATATGTTAATTATATGATGAATCAAGATATCAAATCCCTTTTGTAAGTTGATATTAAATATTTTAATGATTGAATAAATTTAATATGGTGATTTAATATGTGATGTTTTAAATACGATAAAAATTTTAATTTTAATTTAGAAAATGACTACAAGACACAGTTTAAATTAAAATGTCGTTTTCAATAAAATGAAAATTTGAATTTTAGTTTGGAAAATTATATATGACCACAGTTACAGTTTCAATTTTCTGTATTACTTTTTGTCATGATATCTGTAAGAATAATATTTTTTCTGTAAGCAGGGGTCTGTCCAGACATTTTGTGAAAGGTCCTGTTTTTGTAAAATTGTGAAGAAATTACTCGTAATTTGTGAATATAAAATAAGCGTTAAGTCAAATTCTTTCAACCAGGGTCCTGCTTTTGTGAATTAGTGCAAATTGGGTCCTGTTATTGGAAAGAACTTTTTCAAGGAGTTTTTAAATTGTAAAGAGATACAAGATNAATATAAAATAAGCGTTAAGTCAAATTCTTTCAACCAGGGTCCTGCTTTTGTGAATTTGTGCAAATGGGGTCCTGTTATTGGAAAAAACTTTTTCAAGGAGTTTTTAAATTGTAAAGAGATACAAGATTAAGCTCAACACTGTAAAATTATAATAATAAAAAATTCAATTTTAAAAAATAAGTAGCAATTGCTGCTACTAAATTAGAGATGCAACAGACAAATATTTGGTTTTTAGCATGTACTGCTGAAAGCAGAATATTCATTTCCGACGAATAAAGGAAGAAGCGTCTGCCGAAGACAAAACTTCTGTCTTTCTTTCCCCTCACTACCCTGGAAAGGGTTAATTCGATTAACAAGACAATAATGAAGAAAAACAACTTTGTGAAAGGTCCATAAAGGACCCAAATTTTTTCTAAACAGGCCCCTGGTAAGAATAATATTTTTTATTAACTTGCATTTATGCTTAATAATAAAAAAGTAACTAAAATGTAAATTTTCTTTGTTGAAATGCTTCAAAAGAAATTGATTTAATTTTTTCTTTTTAAATAGTACTTGCTTTATCTGCATGACTCTACAGTTGAAATGAATAAAAAAAAGAAGATAAATGAAAAGCAGATAAAGAGGTCGACGATGTGTCATTTACTGGAGGAAGAGAAAGGTATTAAATCTGGTTCATTTCTCTCGATTTGATTACGATTAAGAAAATATTAATCGATCTCTCTACAGCATCGCTATTTTTAGAAATACCTGTTTTTGTTATTATTATTATTACTTTAAAGCAATCAAACCACACGCGGGATTATCACCCTCTTAAAAATACGAGAAAAGAAGGATTGAATAAACAAATAGATAAAAAATCAGATTTATTTGGTTTAAATAGTTTCTCGTTTTATTCAAATTAGATTTTGTTTGATTTTTTTTAAGACACATAAACGACGAATTTAATGCAATGTATTATTAATATTCTTTGAAACCTATATTATAACTAAAATAGTTAACATTTACTATTAAATTTGTTAAAATGATTATTTACTTGTTGCAATTTGATCACTGAATAAATAAAAACATATATATATTTTTGTCCATGGTCAACCTCTTCAGGAATTTTAAAGGCAGGCATTTGTGAATTGGGTGATTGCACTTTAGGAAGATGTGACTTCCCACACATGTGACCTATGTCGTCAGCTGATCTTTATCAGCAAAATGGCGTATTGAAATTCAGCTAAGTTATTCTACATAAGTTAGAATGTAAATTAACAATAAGTTAATTAAATATAGAGCCGTATAATACATCGAATTAGTTGAAATATAGTTCTTTCTCGTCGACTTCTTTTATTTAACGTAGATTTATGTATTTTATTGTAACCGTGATATACTTTTGTTTTGTGCACCTGGCAACTTTGATGCATAATAAGTCTGTTCATGTTTTACATGGCTTCGTGCCTGTATTTGTGTAAATATACAGTGAAATAATTGAAATCTTTGAGAAAGAATCTTTGTGAAAAAAAACTTAGAACGTACCATTTAAGAGAATTGATACTTGACTGGCTTGGCTTACTCGAAAAAGAGTGGAAAGAACAGTTGCTTACGAAAACAAATGACACGTTTCAACAACGCATCAGGATAGAGATACCCACATTAAGTCACTCGCAGGTATCCCATTAGACAGAATTTTTGTCAAATTCAATAATTTAGATCAGAAAACATTGCTGAAAAAAAATATTTTAAGTTGCTCGTGGCAGAGCAAGTGTTTCTTACATTATTGATGTCTTGTAACTATACACATTTAATAAGCTTTTAAAGTCTTTAAAAAAGCATAAAACTAAAGGAGTATCATTGTAATATGTTTATATAACAGCTAATTATTTTGAATACAGTAAATGAAAAATTATTTAAAAATTTCATAGCACTTTTATACGCTTTTAGGCTATTTTCTTAAGTTAATAATAAGTTTAATATATATTATTTATTAAGTTAATAATAAGTTTAATATATATTATTTATTAAGTTAATAATAAGTTTAAAATATATTATTTTACTTTTAAAAAAGACTTTTTTAAAAAAATAACATCCTAAAAAATAATACTTATACTGTAAAAAAAATTTTTGATTTAAGCTAATAATTTTTAAAAAATTCGGTTCATTTATATCAATAATTTTCAAGCTTATTTTTTACTATTCAACATTTTTTCTAGAAAAAAAAATTAGCATATTTTTTTGTTTGGCTGGCAAACTTGGATTTCTGACCCTCATTATAATGGGGGGGGGGTGGCTGAAATCTGAGAAATATGGTCCCAGTGGCTTGGTCTGAAGAGTGGTGAAAAATTTGGTCCTTATATGTAGATTTTACTCTTTGCGCAATTCGTCATATCTTGAGAAATTTTTAAACCAATCGAAAAATTGTTGCACCCAATGTAAAATTCAATTAATCAAAGAATTCCATGTAAAAAATAATTTTCATAGTTTTTTATTTTACTTTATTTGAAATTTTTAAGAATGTAATTTTTTATGGCGAAATACCAAATTGCAACAAAACCGTTTAAAATTCTGTTTAAAATTCGTTTTCGAAAACTTAAGACATTGAGGGGTTCAAACTCTCAACGGTTCCCCTGAGCAAGCACATTTTCCAGATTGTGGTTCCATATTTTGAGGTTTAGAAAACGATCGGAAAAAAATGTGTGTTAAAATGGTTAACTATATTTTTGTGTTTGATTTTGTAACATAAATTATCACCTGCGCTAATTAATTATCAAATTTATGATGAGACCCTCGAACGTGAAAATCGGATCATTTTTTCGCTCTGTACACACTTAATAGGAAGGAAAAAAAATCTTCGTAAAATTAGATATTTAGAAACGTAAAATTAGATAAAATCTTAATTTTTCGTCAAGAAAATTCTAGTCTTTAGATAATTTCACGTTACCAGACTTTCACGTTTACCACAAATGTTTATTAAATTTTCCAGGAAAGGATTTGAAGTATTTTTTTTTCTCCAAACACTAATTTTTTTTTTCTTCATCAGAATTGATTGCGCGTCACATCATTGCTTACTATAGTTGTTGTTGTTATCGCAGGTTATTAATGAACTGGGAGTCATTGTTCTTCTTTACCAGTGGCGCCATCTATAGCCAAGAATTCGACTTCTGCCACACCCATACGACACACCCGTTTATAGGGCGGACCCATTCATTTATCCACAGATTGTAATTTTGACCTGAACTAGAGAGCAAACAATCTCCAATCCAGTAACCCCAGAGGTATAATTTGTTGAGGGAACATGAAGGACTTTGGGACTCGACATATTTAACGTGCACCAGTCACTATATCTACACGAGGAGTTTTCGACCTGCTGGATTCGAACTTCCGTTCTCAAGAACGTGAGCCTAGCCCCCTACCAACCAGGCTATCCCGGACCTACTATAGTCTTTTTGACGCTCTTTTTTTTAAATATGTTCAAAATGTTTGCTAAAATGTTTAACATTTAATAATTTTCGAACTTCATATATTGTGTTATTTTTTTACTTCATCGTACTCACTTTACATTTTTGCAAACACATTTTAATTTCATGTTTTTAAGTCTTATAGTTTAAGCACTGCAGAGCAAAATGTAACGTAAAATTGAACACCCCCATATCAGCGACGCTTACGAATTTTCCAATATGTACAGATATATATATATATATAGAGAGAGAGAGAGAGAGAGAGAGAGGAATATTGTGTCAAAAATAGTCTTGTTTCAGACAAAGGGATATTTATCGTTTTATCACAGTTCCGCCCCTGCGTCGAAATGGTATGACTTTAAGGAAGTAGAAATAACACTTTAGCATTCTGATCACGTTAGTTTTAATAACCTCAATTGCCTACAACCCTCTTCCTCTTCATTTACAATAATAAAGATTTTTAATGGAAATAATTAACGGTTTCACAAAATCCGAAGGAGTGTGGTCAAAAACGGAAAATAGTAAGAAACATTTTTATAGTTTATTTAGTTGAATCGGATATTTCAGAAAACTCCTCACATTTTATAAGGAATTGATTGAGTATATATTTTCGTAAAGAAATCGATGGATGCACATAACACTATATCAAGTCGTCGCAGTTTCCTAAGGAAATACCTATAAAAATGTTTTATTTTATGCATACGTGACCTATTTTGTTTGTAATTTTTTGTTATTTGCTGACATTAATTTTTTATTGCATAAACTCAATAGTTAAAACGTATCTGTTAATATAATTTCACTCGCATTTTTATGGCTTCTAACTAGACTTTTAGGTTATGGAGTTCCAATTTTTAAATTACTTGATTGAAAGTTAACTCATGTCCCTACATTTGGTAGAAAATACTTATTTTATTTGATTTCCTCTATGAAAGAAAAATTATTGAATTCGCCAAACTACCAAAAGAGTAACTCTTTATCAAATAATCAAATAAGCTTTTATTTTTTGTTGTCTATTCCTCTTATCTATCTATATCTATCTATATATCTCTATTCATCTATCTATCGATGTGAAATTAATTAATTACATTTAATTAAATTTAATTAATTTGGAAAAACTGTATGAACATCAAGTTTCATCCACTACATCGTTATTTCGTTAGAATTTTACATAAACAAATTATTCAAATTGAGCGAAATNTATTTTATTTGATTTCCTCTATGAAAGAAAAATTATTGAATTCGCCAAACTACCAAAAGATTAACTCTTTATCAAATAATCAAATAAGCTTTTATTTTTTGTTGTCTATTCCTCTTATCTATATATATATCTCTATTCATCTATCTATCTATGTGAAATTAATTAATTAAATTTAATTAATGAATTAACATTTGAAAAAACTGTATGAACATTAAGTTTCATCCACTACATCGTTATTTCGTTAGAATTTTACATAAACAATTTATTCAAATTGAGCGAAATATTAAATAGGCATTGGATTATTAATTAGATATAAATATAATTACAGATTTAAAAAATCATAACTGATTCAAATAAGTCCAAACTGTTTATTTGATCTGCGAAGGCATTGAGCGTTCGCTTTTCAATGATGTGAACCGGGTTTGAATCCCAGTTATGGCTGGTCGATACGAATCCTCATCCAGCTTGCCCTGATCTCTTTGCCTTCAGGCTAATCCTGGGAGGTTTTCGTGGTTTTCCGCTCCATGTAATGCAAGTGCGGGTAAGTTCCATCAAAATTCCGACCCAAAAAATTTTGTCGGCTGATCAACGACGATTGTCCGAAGTCAATTTTTTCCTATCGTATCGCAAATCAAAAGTTTAAATAGAAATACGCAAAAATAGAACAAAATAAAATTAAGTTTTTTTTAAAAAAAACAAAATATAGATTTAAAATAGACTAATCAGTAGAAAATAAATCTCTCTTCATTTGGCTGCTTTTCGAGAATCTCTATTGTCAAATATGCAGATCAAGTACTTATTTATTGGTACTCGCGTGATTAAATCCTTATTTCTGATACGAATATATGCGATCTATTTTAACGGCATTTCCATAGGCGAATATCATAATATCTGATATTTATAGTGAAATGAGCTCACATTTAAGGATCAATAATTTCCCGTTTGACACAATCAAAGTGGCGTGCATCAGGAAAATATGTGAGTGGATTTTCGAATGAACTCTTCTTCACAATGGAACACTTAAGATAGCATCATTCCAATCTCTATTTTTCAATTCGTACTATTAGTTCACACTCTTCCTGTATCTTGTTCAAATATTCAATGGTTAATATAATGCTTTTTATTCATTCACTCAACTTCAAATACAGTTTTTTCAAATATTAATTCATTCATTAAATAGGGATGAGCGAAAAACGAAATGGAATTTTCTGATAGGTTAAGCGTTAGTCATTGTTTTAAATTTTACTATAAGCGATTCAGTTTCAAACATATTTTCTAGATAACATCAGTGATGATTTCTAAATTATAGCTCTATTTGAACAAAAAAATAGTTTATTGAGCGCATTTAAATATTTAATTATATTATATTCGTTCTGTCAGATAAATTCATTAAAGAACATTACGCGGTTATGGTCCACGTCACCAAATTTATACTTTTACAGTTGTCTGATACCACGCGCCTTTTTTTTTCTTCTCAATTCTTACTAGGCGGTAGGTAGAACACTGGTAGAACACTTTAACGAGGAGCAATACCGCTCATGCTCGGTCCCTTCGCAGGCTGATGAAAGTGGTCACCATACTAACAACAGACAGTGGGACTTGACTTCGATGATCTGCTGGGAACCGTGTCTTAACAATAAGTTCAGTGCGAGACATTTTCAAATAATAGAACAACAAAATATGTATGTGTGAGCACAAACGATATAGATAATTTCGGTTCGACCAGTTACTTCACAACCCAGAATTAATCTGAATCTTCATCGATGTTTGAGCCCTCATCGCACTCAGGCAGACAATATTATTTCAAAAATTCAGCTTAATCTAACTTCAAGATGCTTAAAAATTATACATAAAAAAAACTTCATTAATTTAAGTTGAAATACATACAATAATACTAAAAATATGGAAAACAATTAAGTACGTTATCATCAAGCGACAAAAAAATCTGTACTCTTTGTTCTATTTATTGTTTTTACAAATTTATTTTATTTTATAAGTTTAGAGATGTTTTTTAAAAGAAAGCTCGATAATTTTTCACTACTCAATTGCTACTTAATAAAAAAAAAGATCTATGCAAAATATTCTTGGGATAGGATTTAGAACTTTTTATTCAGGAAATTTCAGCACTGATGACAGTGCTGAAATTGATTTTTATAGTGCTTATTGAGTGCACCCATTAATTACATATTAAAGTAAGCTCCTATAAGCACTTAAAAAGCTCTTAACTATTGGAAAATCAGATAATTAGATTAAAAGTTGTGCATTGAGAATTGTTTTTTATTTAGTTAATTCATCAACTATTTTATAAGTTCTCAAAGAATTTATCACATGCATAATCACGTGACTTTGAAGTGAAAATAGCTGAACCTCAAATTCACAACTCTTGCTCAGAAGAATAAAAAAAAAATCATAATTTTTTATTTAATGATAATTTATTAATTTAACCTTTTAAATCAAATAAAAACATTTCTTCTTTGGATAAGTATTCCATATTTTGGTATTTATTTTTTAATAGCATTCCTTTTTTAATTCCTATTATTAGTTTACACTCTCCCTATATCTTGTTCAAATTTTCAATCGTTAATAAAATACTTTTTATTCATCTCCACTCAACTTCAAATGCATTTTTTTAAACTTGTAGTGGATGACACTTGATATTTATACAGTTTTTTGAAATATTAATTCATTCATTATATTTAATAAATTAATATTAGTTTTATAGAGAATAAAACATTTTTAATTATTTAATAAAAAGAAACTAAAATAGACATTTTCTTTGTTAACCTAAGAAGGAATTGACTTTAAAAAAAAATTTATATCACTTGTTTTGATCAAATTAAAATAAAATATATATTTCTAATAGGGTATTATCATTATTTTTTTTCTTCAAAAAAATCGGACGTCTTGATGGAAAAATAATATTTATTTGACTGATATTAGATTATAATAAGTAATATTTAAAATATATTCGATATTCAAATAATATGGAATTATTTTATGAAATTCTGAAAGTTCTTTTATTTCCCTTTTGTTTTTTAAATTTTTTTTATTATTACTTTAGATAGTTGTAATGTTTACCATATTTTGGTAAGTGTTTCAGAAAATTGTTTTTATTTTCGCTCTGAAGTTTGTTTTACATTCTGAGTAATGTCCTATTTCCTTGTGGTGGATGATACTTGTTGTTAATACAGTTTTTTTCAAATATTGATCCATTCATTAAATCTAATTAATTAATTTTTGTTAATA
Source organism: Parasteatoda tepidariorum (assembly GCF_043381705.1). NCBI lineage: Eukaryota > Metazoa > Arthropoda > Arachnida > Araneae > Theridiidae > Parasteatoda > Parasteatoda tepidariorum. The sequence goes on from NC_092204.1 coordinate 4,871,607, forward strand.
TAATTTCACT
>NC_092204.1:4872316-4874872 GCF_043381705.1 Parasteatoda tepidariorum
TATGTCTTTGTGCTAGAACATTGTGTTCATTGGCGAGCGAGCGCAGCGAGCCATGGTTCACGGCGTGAACCACATAGGATTGCGTAGCAATTCTCGGGGGTTGGCGAGCGTTAGCGAGCAGGGGGCGGAGCCTCCTAGTTATCATTATTTTTTTTCTTTAAAAAAATCGGACGTCTTGATAGAAAAATAATATTTATTTGACTGATATTAGATTATAATAAATAATATTTACAATATATTCGATATTCAAATAATATGGAATTATTTTATGAAATTCTGAAAGTTCTTTTATTTCCCTTTTGTTTTTTTTTTTAAATTTTTTTTATTATTATTTTAGATAGTTGTAATGTTTACCATACTTTGGTAAGTTTTTCAGAAAATTGTTTTTATTTTCGCTCTGAAGTTTGTTTTACATTCTGAGTAATGTCCTATTTCCTTGTAGTGGATGATACTTGATGCTAATACAGTTTTTTCAAATATTGATCCATTCATTAAATCTAATTAATTAATTTTAGTTTTATATGGGAAATGTTTTGAAAATTATTTAATAAAAAATAACTAAAATGAAATTTTTCCTTGTTGACTTAAGTAGGAATTGACTTACATCTATCTATATTATATAAAACGCTAATACGTACGTATGTATGTATGTATCAATAAAACCGATGATATTTCTTTTCTCGCGCTGGCAACAGTTTTCATTTTTAATTGATTGGATTCGGCGCGCAAGAGCACGTAGTGAGCAACCAGATAACAATAACCAGAGTGAGCATTATCAGGTTGTTCAATTCAGATTCATGCACTAAAAACATGACAATATTTAATTTAAACTCAATTAGGAATTAATTAATTAATTGAAGTGAGAATGCTTTAAAAGGCCGCTGTTGAATTGATATTTTTCTACTGGGAGCTACCTAAACGTCTAAAAAACGCTTAAGTGTTTGTATTGAATGCATTGATTATTTTATATTTCGCGTTTATTTACGCATTGAATTTTCACGCTTTAAAATGCAGAATATTAGTGAAGCAATATTTGATAATTTATTTTGCTAATATGTTTCTTACTTTGCTAATGTTTTGATTTTTTCTAATAATATCTAAATATTCAATCTAAATAGCTAATATACTTTTTTAAAACCTAATAAGAACATTGGTAGAATTCTTCTACATAAGTACAATACTATGTCTTTGATGATAAAATACTATGTCTTTGATGATAATATATTATGTCTTTGTGCTAGAACATTGTGTTCATTGGCGAGCGAGCGCAGCGAGCCATGGTTCACGGTGTGAACCACATAGGATTGCGTAGCAATTCTCGGGGGTTGGCGAGCGTTAGCGAGCAGGGGGCGGAGCCTCCTAGTTATCATTATTTTTTTTCTTTAAAAAAATCGGATGTCTTGATGGAAAAATAATATTTATTTGACTGATATTAGATTATAATAAATAATATTTAAAATATATTCGATATTCAAATAATATGGAATTATTTTATGAAATTCTGAGAGTTCTTTTATTTCCCTTTTGTTTTTTTAAATTTTTTTTATTATTATTTTAGATAGTTGTAATGTTTACCATATTTTGGTAAGTGTTTCAGAAAATTGTTTTTATTTTCGCTCTGAAGTTTGTTTTACATTCTGAGTAATGTCCTATTTCCTTGTAGTGGATGATACTTGATGTTAATACAGTTTTTATCAAATATTGATCCATTCATTAAATCTAATTAATTAATTTTAGTTTTATATGGGAAATGTTTTTAAAATTATTTAATAAAAAATAACNTCTATTTAAGTCATGTCATAAGGCATTTTTAGCGCAATTTTCGCATTTTAAGGGCATTTTTTGCACTTTTAAGGGCATTTTTTGCAGTTCATAAGGGCATTTTTTGCACTTTTTAAGGGCATTAATTGAGATTTTTTAGGTCATCAAAATCCGGGCTCTAGTGATTATCTTTCGAAAGATATGATATTTTAGATAGCTTTTAATAGCTTTCTATTCATATTCACAAACTGATTTTCGCAAATTGTCGCTTTATATTCTTTAATTTTGATTCTCTGCCTGCCAATAGACATACTCTATTTTTGTTCTTTATTTTTTTATATTGAATCGTCATACATCTAATCGCAGCTTGAAATAGAATTATGTGTTATTAAGAGCATAACAATTTGAAGTTTAAATTTACAAAATAACAAGTAATAATAATTGACTTTAAAAAAAAATTAAAGTCAATTCCTACTTTATTAATATATCTAGGAAGAGTGTGAACTAACCGTTGGAATTGAAAAAAAAGGCGCGGGGTATCATCAACTATGAAAGTATATATTCTAGCATTACGTGAACCACACGTGCTGCTACGTCATGTTCTTTATTGAATGTATCTGACACAGCGAATATAAAATAATTAAATATTTAAATGTGCGCAATTGGGTATACTATAGCCTATGTCGCAGGTTGTGTTATTCCTACTAAATTTAACCCATGAACGGCATTTTCTGCGAGCCTAACTTCAAGCCACAAATAAACAAACGAAGTGTTTGATCGTTTAAATAGCTGCTC
>NC_092204.1:4875169-4902337 GCF_043381705.1 Parasteatoda tepidariorum
AATTGGGTATAATATGAAAAAAGCACAACTACTTCCACTTACTAGGAATAACATTTACCTTTTAGTTTAATTAATAAACTGAGTTTTAAATATGCTTACTAAATTCATAAACTTCGGTAAAACAACAATATAAATTATTTCCAAAGGAACTAGACTAACACAATTCCAACCTGGCGAGTAGCGACTTATAACAAGACGTTTGATGCTTTTACTTGTTGCTAGGAATCAGGTTCGCAGAAAATGCTGTTTACTAGTTAAATTTAGTAGGAATAACACGATCTGTGACGTAGGCTATAGTATACCCAATTAAAAAAAATTTTTTTTGTTCAAATAGAGCTATCAGTTAGAAATTACCACTGATGTTATTTTTAAAATGTGTGACAAATTGAATCGCTTTTAATAAAATTTTAAAAGAAATTGACTAACGCTTAGCCAATCAGACAGTTCCATTTCGTTTTTTGCGCATTCCTATTTAATGAGTGAATTAATATTTGAAAAAACTGTACTAACATCAAGTGTCATGCACTACAACTCTAAAAAAATGTATTTGAACTTGAGTGGATTAATAAAAAGTATTTCATTAACCATTGAACATTTGAACAAGTTATAGAAAGTTTGCTAACTAATAGTGGGAATTGAAAAAGGAATGCTATTAAAAAATCTAACCAAAATATGGAATACTTATCCAAAGAAGAAGTGTTTTTATTTCATTTAAAAGGTTAAATTAATAAATTAATATTAAATAATAAAATTATGATTTTTTTTTAATTCTTCTGAGCAAGAGTTGTGAATTTGAGGTTCAGCTATTTTCACTTCAAAGACATGTTATTATGCATGTGATAAATTCTTTGAGAACTTATAAAATAGTTGATGAATTAACTAAATAAAAAACAATTCTCAATGCACAACTTCTAATCTAATTATCTGATTTTCCAATAGTTAAGAGCTTTTTAAGTGCTTATAGGACTTTAATATGTAATTAATGGGTGCACTCTATAAGCACTATAAAAATCAATTTCAGCACTGTCATCAGTGCTGAAATTTCCTGAATAAAAAGTTCTAAATCCTATCCCAAGGAACCACCAGCAAAGCAGCAGGTGTTGAAAGATTATTACAGCATTTACAGAATATTTTGCATAGATCTTTTCTTTTTATTAAGTAGCAATTGAGTGGTGAAAAATTACCGAGCCTTCTTCTTTTAAAAAACATCTCTAAACTTATTTCTTATAAAATTAAAATAAATTTGTAAAAACAATAAATGGAACAAAAAGTACGGATTTTTTTGTCGCTTGATGATAACGTACTTAATTGTTTTCCATTTTTTTAGTATTATTGTATGTATTTTAACTTAAATTAATGAAGTTTTTTTTATGTATAATTTTTAAACATCTTGAAGTTAGATTAAGCTGAATTTTTGAAATAATATTGTCTGCCTGAGTGCGTTGAGGGCTCAAACATCGATGAAGATTCAGATTAATTCTGGGTTGTGAAGTAACTGGTCGAACCGAAATTATCTATATCGTTTGTGCTCACACATACATATTTTGTTGTTCTATTATTTGAAAATGTCTCGCGCTGAACTTATTGTTAAGACACGGTTCCCAGCAGATCATCGAAGTCAAGTCCCACTGTCTGTTGTTAGTATGGTGACCACTTTGATCAGCCAGCGAAGGGACCGAGCATGAGCGGTATTGCTCCTCGTTAAACTGTTCTACCAGAGCGTTCTCCTTCCAATGAGGAGAACCGGATTCGAATCCCAGCCATGGTGAGTCGTTACGAATTCCGCATCCGGCTTGCACCAACCACAGTGCTGGCTTGAAATATCCCCAGTGGTAGACGGATCATGGGTTAGAGTTTCCTTATAGTGAGACTAACCGTGGGAGGTTTTCGTGGTCCTCCTCTCCTTGTAACCCAAATTCGTGTTAGTTCCATCAAAAAGTCCTCCACGAAGGCAAATTTCTCCCAGTACTTGATCCAGGAGTTCCCTTGTCTTCTGGATTGGGTTCAAAATTACAAGGCTACGGAGTTGGACGTTAGTAGTCGTAAACCCAATAGTTGTGTAGGCTGTTCAACAACGGGAATAAAATAAATCAAAAGTGCTCGACTTCGCTCGCAGGTCGTCGTGCTACCGAAGCAGGGGTGCCATTCGTCTCTGTATATCAGTGTTTCCCAACTTACGACTTTCGTGTACCCTTTCTAAATTTTTCGTAACGCTGTGTACCACTCATAAAAAAATGAATGCATTTTTTTATTAAAATTTTTTTTTACAAAAGTTGAAAATCACAACTGGCTGTTGACACCACTAATTATTAATGGTTAACTCAGCCAAAAATAGGCAATAGAAAAGTACGTAATCGTAAATTTTCATGCCTAGCTTTGTTTTTAAAAAGTGTTTTTGAAATTTTCGTTTGTTGCAAGATATTTCGCATGAGAACGCGTACCCCCGGAAAACTGCTCCGGTACCCCTGGAGGTACGCGTACCACACTTTGTGAAACACCGCTGTATATCATCAAAATTGTGATGGCAAGTCTTCGAATTAGATGCTTCCCAGACAGTCGCCAATAGCCCAATGTTCAGTTCTAAAGATACATAAATAAATTACTACAGTACAGAACCCGTTATCCGGAAATCAGAAAACCGGAAAACCAAAAAACCGGAACGAAATTCGATACATTTTCTCGCAATTTTTTTTTTAAATTTTTTTTTCCTTATAAGATTTTACGATTTTTCTTTCTTTTTTTAAAGATGTTTACCTTACCATCATTTTGGAAATAATCATTAGTGTATTACTTCATCGTTTTTTCTTATTTTTAAGATTATTTCCAAAAATTTTTTTCTTTTAGTTGTGTTTAGCAATAAAAAAACGGCTTTTTGTAGCGATTCAGAGAACCGGAAAAATCAGTTATCCGGAATAGCGATGGTCCCGATCATTCCGGATAATCGGTTCCCTACTGTACTACTATTTGAAAATATTGAGTATTTGCGTTGTTAAAGTGTTGACACTATTTTTTTCCCCACTTCAACCTTTTCTAGGCCCTCAATGAGATCAACGATAGTTAATTTGTCCCTCGTTTAGAATCGAGGTGACTAACTTATTAGAAAGAAAATCTGATAGAAGAGGAAGTGAAAGTCGTCCTTTTGATGCAGCGGTCAGTAAACCGAAGACTGCTTTTTCAGAAAATCAATTCAACTCCCCTTGAGGCCCGATTGACACCGTTACAGGCACACAAAAAAACTTCCTCTTCTCTCCACTAAACACACACCAGTTAAGGAAAGTGACCTTTTCTTTTGTATCGCCGATAATTATTCTAGAACAGATCGATAGGAGCGATTGGGCAAAAGCAATGCTAAAATTGGACCTTTAACTTGAAGGCAAATCTTTTCTATCAGGTCTTTCAACTCCATTTTTTTTTTAATCGTATCGAAATTCATTTGAGAAAAATTTTGAAAAACTTTTTTGCTTTTAAATTTGATAAGTGGTTGGTCATCCGATTTAGTAAACGCTCACAAATCCGATGTATTATTTTAATATTTTCCCCAAACATTTAAAAAGTTACAAACTGTTGGTGATAACCAATTGAAATGCTAAAATTGGACCTTTACTTCAAGGCAAATCATTTGTATCAGGTCTTTCAATTCCATTTTTTTTAATCGAATCGAAATTCATTTGAGAAAAATTTTGAAAAACTTTTTTGCTTTTAAATTTGATAAGTGGTTGGTCATCCGATTTAGTAAACGCTCACAAATCCGATGTATTATTTTAATATTTCCCCCCAAACATTTAAAAAGTTGCAAACTGTTGGTGATAACCAATTGAAATGCTAAAATTGGACCTTTACTTCAAGGCAAATCATTTGTATCAGGTCTTTCAATTCCATTTTTTTTAATCGTATCAAAATTCATTTGAGAAAAATTTTGAAAAACTTTTTTGCTTTTAAATTTGATAAGTGGTTGGTCATCCGATTTAGTAAACGCTCACAAATCCGATGTATTATTTTAATATTTTCCCCAAACATTTAAAAGTTACAAACTGTTGGTGATAACCAATTGAAATGCTAAAATTGGACCTTTACTAGAAGGCAAATCATTTGTATCAGGTCTTTCAACTCCATTTTTTTTAATCGTATCGAAATTCATTTGAGAAAAATTTTGAAAACCTTTTTTGCTTTTAAATTTGATAAGTGGTTGGTCATCCGATTTAGTAAACGCTCACAAATCCGATGTATTATTTTAATATTTTCCCCAAACATTTAAAAAGTTACAAACTGTTGGTGATAACCAATTGAAATGCTAAAATTGGACCTTTACTTGAAGGCAAATCATTTGTATCAGGTCTTTCAACTCCATTTTTTTAAAATCGAATCAAAATTCATTTGAGAAAAATTTTGAAAAACTTTTTTGCTTTTAAATTTGATAAGTGGTTGGTCATCCGATTTAGTAAACGCTCACAAATCCGATGTATTATTTTAATATTTTCCCCAAGCATTTAAAAAGTTATAAACTGTTGGTGATAACCCTTTGAAATGCTAAAATTGGACCTTTACTACGAGGCAAATCATTTGTATCCGACCTTTCAACTCTAACAGATTTTTTTATTATATTGAAATTCATTTGAGAAAAAAATTTGAAAACTTTTCGTTTTAAATTTGATAAGTGGCTGGTTATCCGAATTAGTAAACACTTACCCCCCTGGCAGGATTTTTTGAACTATCTGCAACAAAGCTCTCTAGCACTAATATCTTTCTCTGCAGGATACTTTTAATAATTGCAAATATATATGTTACTAATTTAAAATTCAGCAAAAGCTATATATAAAAAATAGAATTTTTTTAAAATTGAACAGGTAATAACTTTTTAATTCTAATATTATGGGTGATATTCTCTCATTTCGTGGGGGAGGGGGTAATGCACAAATTATTTTCTTCTGTGTCGAAAATAATGATCGCAATAAAAAAAAATATTGAAAATCATGAAATAATGCGTTCCTAAATGCGTGTTTCGCTTCAAGATTAGGTTGTAATAAATAATATCGTATAAAAAATATATCGGATTTGAAAACTATGGGGAATCAGTAGCAATATATGAAATCAATAGCAATAACAGCCAAAAATTCGATAGAATTATTGCCTTATAAAAAAGTAAATACGCAAATGCACGATTCGAATTTTCCATATTGTGGGAAATAAATCGGTATACTTGAAATCCACGTGAAAATCAATAGCAATAACTGCCGAAAATACAATTGAAACGTTACATCTATTTACGATAGTATCGGCGTTATTTGAGCTCACCAAAAAGTGATTATCTAAATTCGTGATTCAAATATTAAGTGTAAATTTCTGTAGAAAAGAAAAGTAATTTTTTTTAAACTTTTCAAAAGAAAAATCATTCTGTAGGAACTCTGTAACATTCTGCGACAATGTCTCCTTGTCGTAGCGATTCCGCCACGGGACACTCACAAATCTGATTTACTATTTTAATATATTCTACCACCATTTAAAAAGGGCAATAAACAAGGTTTACAAACCATTGGTGATAAGCGATTGAAACTCAAATAATCAATAAATTTGCATAGTTTCTTCCCCCCCCCCCTTCCCCGCACACACAAAAAGAATGGTTTTATATTTTGCAACCGGATCTTGCACCCATTAAAGCAGCTGCTCGTCGGTGCTCTTTTTATTCCAGAACCAGCTTTAAATGCGTGTTAGCGAAAATGGGCATTGTTAAGATTCATACTTAAGAGAAATCTGGGCATCTATTTTCTGGAACGCTTGTTTCGAACTGTAAGGATAATTAAAAAAAAGCTCTCCAGAGAGCTATATTGTCAACTTACAAAAATGCAATAAAATGTGGAAAAAAAAACTATTTTGTGTTACCTTGATATTTGCTCTTCATTTATCTCAATGATTGTTGTACGATTCTTTTGTTGTATTTCTAAATAATTGGACTGTCTGACGGGGTAAATAAACCCAATTTCATTGAGGAGGAAAAACACATCGTAAGCTGAATTTTAGCAGGGTGCGTAGCGTTTTTAAAAAGTGCTTAAAGATGCTTACTTCCGGTTTGATTTTTTTAAAAACCCTTAAGGGTGCTTTTTTTTATTCGGGGTTTGCAAAAACTATTTTATTTTACACTTTTTTTTTAAAATTTTCTTAGATTTAGAATTGAAAACTTGTAATTTTTAATATGCTTTGAAAATAGAAAATTAAATTTGAAATATCAAAAGAAATACATTATTGACATCTACATCATTACAGGGTTCATAGTATTTTTAGAAAGTGCTTAAGGGTACATATTTTTTATTTACGTTTTTTAAAAGCCCTTAAATATGCTTTTTTTTAATTGAGTGTTTGCAAAAGGGGTTACTTTTCTATCTTTTAAAAAGAGATTTTTTCTTTACCGTATCGATTGTCGTTCTAAATTACAAAAAAATGCATGATTTTCATAATTTTCTCTTCAATATTTATCAGAAACTAGTTATTTTATTATGATTATGTTAAGTCTTTGTAAATGTTTTTGAATTTTATTGATTTTATGTTTAGAAATTAAGAACTTTAAGCAATAGGAAAAAATAATTTTTATTACTACACAGATACTAATTATGATTTCTTTTTAGGAAAAATTATTGATATTAAATGATTAAAAATATTTTTTGAGAGCTAAAAAGTCCTTAAAAGATGCTTCTTTTTTGTTGAAAAATCTAGCTACGCTTCCTGTTTCATAACTAAAATTCTGTTTAAAACCTTGTTATAAGGGTTTAAGTACCTAATCATTAACTCTGACAAATGTAGTAATTCCGTAAAATAAATATTTTTTTTAAACTAAATATTACGCTTTTTTTATAATGCCACTATATTTGTAAAGAAAATATACTTTTGTGCATTAGAACGATTATTTTATGGAATTAAAACCTTATGAAAACGAGCGAATAATGAAAATTATTTTTTCTTCTCGAGAAAGAGATTTTAGTAGCAAGTGTATATTGTTTACGGTCTTCGTGCATGTAATGCGGCAGAAGTGCAGAAAAATTGTGAAACGAATAGTTTTTTTTTAATTCAATATTTTATATTATAAAATGAGTTTTATTTCATTTCAATTTATAATCGGCGTTAAACAGCTGGTCCATTTTGCAGTTTTCAACTATCAATGTTCAATTCCTTGATTTTTTTTTTATAACCGTCGTTGAACAGCCGACTCAATTTTTTTGGATTTTCGACTTCTATTATTCAACGCATGCATGCTTGTATACATGCCTGTACTTGCTAAATTAAATTCTAGTGAATCCTATCTGAAAATTGGTTCCCACAGGTTTCAGACTGTTCAGAATTTTACTTACCTTGGTTCAATAGTTACTGTACATAGACAATGAGATTCGGAGTCGTCTAATTTGTTCAAATAAAGCTTTTTAAGGTTTAAAACGTTTTTTTCAAATCCTCTCTTTTATCAAAAAATACAAAACTTTTACTCTATAAAACATTAGTTAGGCAAATACTTACCTATGGCTCTGAGACCTGGAACCTGACTCAAGCTGGTGAAAATAAAATTGCCATTTTTGAGAGAAAAGTTTTGAGGGCCATCCTTGGTGGGATAAAAATAAATAATTCCTGGAGAAGACGATATAATACTGAACTGTATAAAATCTACAGAGAGCCAGATATTGTGAAATTCATAAAAATAAATCGAATGAACTGGGCAGCTCACATTTTCAGAAGGAATGATGACTCAAATTTAAAGAAAATCCTATTACACAAACCCCTAACGAACAGGAAAATAGATAGACCCAGACTGAGATGACTGGATTTAGTTGAGACTGATTTCCTTACTCTAAAGGAGAAAAACTGGCGAACAAGTGTCAAAAGTAGAGAGAAGTGGATTCGAATTCAAAGGAAGGAACTGGCCCATCCTGGGCCAGTGCCTTCCTGACCAGATATGATGATGATGATGAATATTCAACGCAGTAGCTTTGTAATTTTGAACCTAATCCAGAAGACAAGGGAACTCCTGGATCAAATATTGGGAGAAATTTGCCTTCGTGAACATTTTTCGATGGAATAAACCCGCATTTGCGTTACATAGAGAGGAAAACCTTACACGATTAGGGGACTCTAACTCATGATCTGTCTACTACAGGGGATATTTTACGTCAGCACTGTGGTCGGTGCGAACTGGGTGTGGAATTATTATCGACCAACCATGGCTCGGGTTCGAACCCGGTTTACCTCATTGGAAGGCGAATGCTCTATCCCCTGAGACATCCCGGCTTATTGGTTTTTATTTTATTTTATAACCATCGTTGAACAGCTGACCCAATTTTATCTGTTTTACGGCTACTAATGTTCAACTCCGTAGCCTTGTAATTTTGAACCCAATCCGGAAGAGCAGGGAACTCCTGGATAAAGTATTGGAAGAAATTTGACACTAAAAACAAAATTTTATTTCTAAAATGATTTTGTTTCGTTAAATATATGTTCCGTAAGAATAGGATTACAAAACTTTGTGTTCAAAACAATTAGGTACGTGCAACTAAAGAAAAATATCGCTGATACACAACCACCTGACATTCTCACGGATTAAAGTGTGAGTGGAATTTTCTCCAGAACTCATTATGACATTATAAAATTTCCTACCTGTTGGGGAGATCAGCAGAACTTAAACCTCGTTTCGTTTGTTTTACAATCAAAGCACATCATCACCTCGCATTCGCGTTTTCTATGTTTTTTGTTGATTTTTTGAATTGTTTCGCCATTTTTGAATTAATTGTGAATAAATTCGAACGGTACTTTGGGATTATCCCGTCTAACAATCAACCCTGTCGAAAATGAACAAATCCCTTACCGCCATCATATTGAAAAGTAATTTCCAAAATAAGCATTGTAAACACATTAAATTTATCAAAAAATAATAACAAATAAATTAATAATAACAAAAAAATGTTAGTGTAAAAATACGTAATAAAAAGAATAAAACAATTGTGGTTATTGGCGTAGAAGCTACCTTTTGGCCATAATATCCTGTTGACCTGTACTTTGGGACCTGTCAACAATCGCGAAAATGCCCAAATCCTTTGGCGCCATCATAATGAAATGCAATTTCCAAAATAAATATTCTATACACATTAAATTAATCAAATAATAACAACAATAAAATAATACTAACAATAATAACACTGAAAAATGTAAGTGTAAAAATACGCAATAAGAAAGTGTCTTTGGGATTATCCCTTTTACCTGTCAACAATCGCGAAAATGCCCAAATCCTTTGGCGCCATCTTAATGAAATGCAATTTCCAAAATAAATATTTTAAACATATTAAATTAATCAAATAATAACAACAATAAAATAATACTAACAATAATAACACTGAAAAATGTAAGTGTAAAAATACGCAATAAGAAAATGTCTTTGGGATTATCCCTTTTACATGTCAACAATCTCGAAAATGTGCAAATCAGTTGGTGCCATCGTAATGAAAAGCACTTTCCGAAATAACCATTCTAAACACATTAAATTTATCAAATATTAATAATAAAGTTGCAACAACAAAAAAAATGAAAATACGTAAAAGTGTAAAAATACGTAAAAAATCAAAATTTTTTTAAAAAAAAAATTAGTGATTGGCGCAGAAGCTACCTTTTGTCTATAATATCGGGTTTGACGAAAATAGTCGATGGGATAATCCCAATAGAACGAAAATGGGCTGACTGGATAATTCCAAAACACCATTCGAACTTAGGAAAACTTAAACTCATTTACTGAAAAGTCCTTTTGCTGATAATAAGGAAAAAGCAAACAAATTTCTTTTTCTTCTAACTTTTCTGCATCAACTGAATTGTTATGGTGGAAAATATGCAGATTCTACGCCCTATGTTTGTTCATTGTTGACAGTGAAAAGAAACATGCATGATAGAATAACAAAGAATAACCATTCTATAATAGAAAAATACTGAAATGAATTTTTTGTAATAGCATGCGTGGCTTATAAAATTATATCTTTATTTATTAAAAAACTTACTTATTATTAAATTTTCTTTTAGCGAATTTAAGATCTGCAAAACTTTTTAAACAAGTATTTATGTCTAGAAATACCAATGTTAATGATGTTTACATAACTTATAAATCACTTATAAAGACAAAAAGGATAAAAAGATAAGAAAACGGAAAAAAATTAACAAGTTGTATTAACTGCTCTCATAAAATAAGTTAAAAACGTAGAGAAAACATGGAAAATATTAAAGATTAATGAAAAGCGAAGAAGTTATTACATATTTGGTTTTGTGTTTTGTTCCTTTTTTTCTTTACATTTTATTTTCAGTTTTTTACGTGATATATTTTTTACTTATTGTGTTCTATTTTATTTCAATTTTTTTTGTGGTCCTCACACTCTAGTATAGATATTATTTAGCTTTGGCTATATTGATGCGATATTAGAAAGCAAACCTTTTTGCAGATATAATCGTGTGAGCTGATGAGGAGTTTATAACTTTTCATTTTTTTTTGTTTTATTTCCCGCCTTTTGAATTTATATTTTTTTAAATTTTATTTTATTACTCTATTTTATTTTATTGTAATAATTTTATTTTTCTCTNTAATACTCAGTATCCGCTCTAAATTACATATAACTAAATTAAATATGACTCAAAATTACATAATACTCAGGGTCCGCTCTAAAGATTTCAAATTATTAGCCAGTAAATTAGCCAAATACCAAACTTATTCACCAATTTTCGAAAGTCTTCGCCAAATGCAAATCTTAACAATTTTTTATAAATATATATCTTTCCATTGGAAAAAATCATTTACCAATACTTTCGCCAACATATAATTTTATTCGCCAAATTTACGATTTTATCGCATTCAGTGAGGTGGCACTTAGCATTTATCTCATTTAGCGCTGGCCCTCTATATATTTATATATTGCAGGAATACTTCAAAAAATAGAACTACTCTTTAGATTTAAAACAAGAGAGTTAGTGGCCCACTGGCCAACTGCCCGGTCATCGTAAAATGTCAGGGCCTGAGGCCAGTCTCTCTCGTGTTGAGTGAAAGAAAGAAAAAAAGACCGGTCTGAAGGAAAAAACCCCGCAAAAAAGAAGCCACCAGGTTGAACTGCTAAAGGCGTCGTCGAATGTGTTTTCTGCGAAAGTATTAAGAACATTTAGAGGCTTCTGGCGTCATTTTAATGAATATTACACACCATTGGCTTGGAAATGTTTGTTTTTAATTTTACCGGAAGATTTAATCTAGTTTTTTTTCTTCTTTTTTTTTCTCAAAAAGATCGATATTCTGCTGTTTTGGATTGTTATTATTTTTCAATACCTACTGTTAGTTCATACTCTCCCTATATGTTGTTCAAATTTTCAATCGTTAATTAAAATACTTTTCATTCATCCATTCAATAACAAATACATTTTTTTGGAATGATACTTGATGTTAATACAGTTATTTCAAATATTAATTCATTAATTGAATTTAATTAATCAATTTTAGTTTCCTATGGGAGAAAAATTTTTAATTATTTAATAAAAAGTAACTAAAATAAAAATTTTATTTGTTGATCTAAGTAGAAATTGACTTTAATTTTTTTTTTTTATCTTACTTATTGTATCGTATCTGAATGTTTGCAGTTTTATTCTAACTGAAGCTGGTAAACTGGGATGAAGCTGGGATATATTTACTATTCACATAATAATTAGATATAATGTTTTTTGATATTACTCATTTCGTTTTTGTTCTAATACTTGATGCAAGAAAGTGTGCAGAACTAAATGCTATATTAATTGTTGACAAAAGATTCCCCATTAAATGCATTCAATTAAAGGCTCCAAGTTTCGTTTCAGAGACCAGAACCCCAAAATATCAAAAGTTATTTTTTGGGGACTTACTGTGATCTATTATTAACTATTTAGAAATATAAGAATAAGGTTTATTTTCTATCTTAGTTCCAGTTATTTCTGAAGTAGAATTTTCCTAAAACGTAACATAACATCAACATAGCTAACATCAATATTAATACGTAACATATTATGATATCAAAATCACGTAAAAACTATAAGCAAAAGGGTTAAGGAAAAAAAACTATAATGTGATGAAATATTTCATCATTTTTGTAATTATTTTCAACTATTCATAAGATTAACACCAATAGAGAGTATTTCTAACGATGCATAACATATGAAAATATACAGTCGTGAAAGATATATAGTTAAATTCTGAAATTTAACTCTCAAATTCACCCACTTTCAAATTAATCACTGTATATAACATTTTAAAAAAATATCTAGTTATATTTGAACAAATGTTTAATTTCAATAAATTAGATCTCAACGGCCTAAATCGAATTAATTGTTAAATTGATCTAACTTTAATTTGAACAATTCTTCTCAGTACGTCACTTTTGTTTAGCAATCTTTTTTGTTCATAGTTATTTTTGTTTTTACATAAATGTTTTTTCACAGTGTTAATTTCGTCTTCTTAAAATTTTATTTTATAAAATATTTCTAACCGTGAATCTAATTGAGATAGACCAGCTATAAAAGTTTTGCTTAAAATTTTTTTTCATCTGTATTTTTTTTGTTTGCCGAAATAAAGCGGGTGGTTTTTAAAATTTAGGGGGTGCCTCATCAGCATTGGGAGATCGAATGATAGTGTTTAGATTGGCTAAGTGATTTCTAAAAGAATTATAATTAATTTTTAAAATAGTATGGAAAAAAGAATTAAGATTAGTTTAACTATTCTTTGAATCGTTTTGTTTTTCCACTGTTCCATTGTGAAAAATTTTTGTTAACACTACTTTCTACTTTCAAGAAGACGCCCTACAGCGGAAGAAAATTTTCGTCGCCATTTATCTTTCTCCTTCATTATTAATTTAAAATTTATAAGCTTCTTATAAGATAACTTTATTCCATAAGATAACTTCGCCGCTGCGTCATCCTAAGTTATCATCTCATAATTTATATTCATTTGTATATTTTAAAATTTTCTTTTCAGTATTTGAAACTTTCATGACTTAATCTAGGTTTTTCTGAACTCACTTTTTCTACACTTTAAATTTTAAACTAGAAATGAAGGAGAATTTAAGACGAAAATTTTCTCCCCCGGTATGGCGTCTTCTTAAGGCTTTTGTTAATCAAATTTTAAAATTTGATTTTTTTTCTTTTAAAAGACAAACATTAATTATAATTCAATTTATTGGATTTATTATGATGTGAATTACTGAGGCTGATGTTAATCGAATCTCAAAATTTGATTTCTTTTTCTTTAAAAAGAGAAGTATTAATTATTATTCAAATCATTAGATTTATTATGATGTGAATTATTAAGGCTGCTATTAATCGAATCTCAAAATTTGATTTCTTTTTCTTTAAAAAGAGAAGTAGTAACTATTATTCAAATCATTAGATTTATTAGGATGTGAATTATTAAAGCTGCTGTTAATCGAATCTCAAAATTTGATTTTTTTTCTTTACAAAGAGAAGTGGTAATTATTATTCAAGTCATTAGATTTATTAGGATGTGAATTATTAAGGCTGCTGTTAATCGAATCTCTAAATTTGATTTTTTTTCTTTAAAAAGAGAAGTAGTAATTATTATTCAAATCATTAGATTTATTCTGATTCGAATTATTAAGGCTGTTTGTTAATAAAACCCAAAAATTTTTTTTTTCTTACTATATATACATACATACATATATATATATATACATATATATATATATATANTTTAAAAATTTTTTTCATCTGTATTTTTGTTGTTTGCCGAAATAAAGGGGGTGGTTTTTAAAATTTAGGGGGTGCCTCATCAGCATTGGGAGATCGAATGATAGTGTTTGATTGGCAAAGTGACTTCTAAAAGAATTATAATTAATTTTTAAAATAGTATGGAAAAAAGAATTAAGATTAGTTTTACTATTCTTTGAATCGTTTTGTTTTTCCACTGTTCCATTGTGAAAAATTTTTGTTAACACTACTTTCTACTTTCAAGAGGACGCCCTACAGCGAAAGAAAATTTTCGTCGCCATTTATCTTTCTCCTTCATTATTAATTTAAAATTTATAAGAAAAAGTAAGTTCTGTTAAATCTAGAGTAAGTCATGAAGTTTCAATTGCTGAAAAAGAAATATTTCAAAATATTAAAATGCAAATAAATTATTAGAAGATAACTTCTCTATTGCGTAATCCTAAGTTATCATCTCATAATTTGTATTCATTTGTATATTATGAAATTTTCTTTCAGTATTTGAAACTTTCATGGCTTACTCTAGGTATGTCTGAACTCACTTTTTCTTTAATTTAAATTTTAAACTAGTAATGAAGGAGAAAGAGAATTTAAGACGAAAATATTTTCCCCCGGTATGGCGTCTTCTTAAAGCTTTTGTTAATCAAATTTTAAACTTTGATTTTTTTTTCTTTTAAAAGAGAAACATTAATTATAATTCAATTTATTGGGTTTATTATGATGTGAATTACTGAGGCTGATGTTAATCGAATCTCAAAATTAGATCTTTTTTTCTTTAAAAAGAGAAGTAGTAATTATTATTCAAATCCTTAGATTTATTAGGATGTGAATTATTAAGGCTGCTGTAAATCGAATCTCAAAATTTGATTTCTTTTTCTTTAAAAAGAGAAGTAGTAATTATTTTATAAATTATTAGATTTATTAGGATGTGAATTATTAAGGCTGCTGTTAATCGAATCTCAAAATTTGATTTTTTTTTCTTTACAAAGAGAAGTAGTAATTATTATTCAAGTCATTAGATTTATTAGGATGTGAATTTTTAAGGCTGCTGTTAATCGAATCTCTAAATTTGATTTTTTTTTCTTTAAAAAGAGAAGTAGTAATTATTATTCAAATCATTAGATTTATTCTGATTCGAATTATTAAGGCTGTTTGTTAATAAAACCTAAAAATTTGATTTTTTTTTCTTACTATATATATATATATATATAATATAATTGATTTTAGAACAGAACTTCTCCTTAGCTTATTCTTAAGTTATCATCTCATCCTCATAATTTATTTTTATTTGTATGGTTTAAAATTTATTTTTTCAATATTTGAAACTTCCATGGCTTACTCTAAGTTTGTCTGAACTCACTTTTTCTAAATTTTAAATGAGTAATGAAGAAGAATTTGTGACGAAAATATTTTCCCGCGGTATGGCGTCCTTTCAGGTTTTCAATTGTTGACCTATGATGGAATGGCAACTGATGAAACGTGTAAAATTTCCTCTAAGCTCAGAATAAAGGGGGATAATTAAATTTCAGTGAAGCGTGTCTCCAAAGTGAAAGCGTTGTTCCACGCGGTAGCTTCCAATATGTGTATAGATATATAAAAAAAAGTGATGATTCTCTTTTACTAAATGATTAGTCAGGAAATTTTTATAATTATTGACAAACAATCAAGACACGCATCGTCACCAGCAGGAAACAGTTAAACGCGGAACCATCTCTTCATTTTATTTCTATTGAAAATGCCCATGTAGATTTTTTTTGAATTTTTTTTATTGAATTTTTTGAAGTCCGCCATTGAAGGAAATATCTAAAGTTATGTCTCTAATAATTCGAATTATCTTATAAATCATTTTCAGTCAAGGTATTTCTATTCATCGAATTTGTGTGTGCTTATGAAACATTCCTCTAGATTGGAAAAAAAGATTGACAGGCATCATTAAGGAGATAATTGTAATTCTCATCTTTCTTTAGCGACGTCCGTTCTTTTCTATAAGTTTTATTTATTTCAGGAGCTTTTGTCTCGTCTTTATGTCATATGTCTTACTTTGAATATTAGTCAAAACAAGATGACCTTGCCAACTTTTTGTTTAACACTATCTCAGTTTTTTCATCATTTTTTTGTTGTTTGTATATTTTGTTTATCACAAATCTCGAAAAGCTTTTATTTTTAAACCGTCGTTGAACAGCCGACCTAATTTTTGGGTTTACGACTACTAATGTTCAACTCCGTAGCCTTGTAATTTTGAACCTAATCCAGAAGACAAGGGAACTTCCGGATCAAGAATTGGGAGAAAGTTTGCCTTCGTGGAGGAGTTTTTGATGGAACTAACCCTCACTTGCGATTTTGCATGGAGAAGAAGACCACGAGAACCTCCCTCGGCAAGGGGACTCTAGCCCATGATCCGTCTACCACTGAGAATATTTCACGTCAGCACTGTGGCCGGTGCAAGCCGGATGCGGAATTCGTATCGACTAGCCATTGCCGGGATTCGAACCCGGTTCACCTCTTTGGAAGGCGAACGCTCTATCCCCTGAGATATCACGATTAAAAAAAAAGAAAGAAAAAAAACGACGAGTGTTTTTAAAGAAAAATTTGCAATTTCAGATCGTTTGGTCGTTTCTTTAAGGCATGCACGGCGCGAAACCTCTGTATAAGTCGCGGGTTCGCAACTTCTAAAAATAGTCAAGAGATAAAAAGGAGCAGGTTTCATTGATATATAAGCGGTGCAGAAAAAGAACAAAAATTAATAACAAAGTAGTGAAGTTCTTATGTATTAAACGAACTAATTACTCTTTACATATCTCGATAGTACTGGTACTGTTATTTACGTCACACTAGAACTGCACGATGGGCTATTGGCGACTGACTGGGAAACATCCCTGTTTATGCCCCGGAAACAACATACGTCACTTCCCGTTTTACAGAGAGAACACATTCACACACCGTCCACCCGCAGATCGTAATTTATGCCTGAACTAGAGCATGATCAATCTCCTATCCAGTACCCATAGAGGTATTGATTTTTTATGGGAACTAGAAGGACTTTGTGACCCCGACTGATTTGTGACTATTTTGTCAGTTCGACAGGCTGTGATCGAGCTCACGACCTACGGTCCCAACGCCCTACCATTTAGGCTTTCCCGACCTACATATTTCGATAGTAAAATGTAATTAATTCGTACGACAGTCAGATGTAATTGTGTTCGACAGTCAAATGGCGATAGTTCATGGCGTGGTTCGAAGCATCAAACTGATAATCGTGTGATTCGATTCCCGGTGGCATCTTTCTAAAATAGACATTATTTAGACTCATATGTAACGCAGGGCACACTTACTCGCTAAAACTGGCAGATCTGTTAATTTGAAGTTTCGTTATTCGAACCAAAAGAACAGGCTTAGCGAGATATGGGAAATTTTTCCAGTTATGATTTAAGAGTAATTTTGATTCTCCCATTATGATATATGAAACATTTGTTTCGATTATAGACTTTTTTTAAAACAAATTCTTTAACCTTAACTAGTAAAACAAAAGTACAAGCACAATAAGAAATGAGTAGAAAAAAGAACAAAAATGCCAGTTGCGGTTAGATAGCATTTTTTATTATCTGCTGCAACATTAACTAAGTTTTCTTTTAGGAAACTTTGGACAATGTTGTATTAGAGAGCCGTGATGGCTCAGGGGACACAGCGTTTATCTTCCAGTGGGGTAAACCGGGTTCGAATCCCAGCGATGCCTGGTCAATACGAATTCCGCATCCGGCTTGCACCGACCACAGTGCTGACGTAAAATATCCTCAGTGGTAGACGGATCATGGGTTAGAGTCCCCTTGCTGTCCGGCTAACCTTGGCAGGTTTTCATGGTCTTCCTCTCCATGTAACGCAAATGCGGACTAGTTCTATCAAAAAGTTCTTCCAGGCAAATATCTTCCAATTCTGGATCCAGGAGTTCCTTTGTTTTCTGGATTGGGTTGCGAAGCTAGTAGTCGAAAACCCAAAACATTGATATATACCGCCCCAATTTTTTATTTTCATTTTAAACAAAATAGTTGATAAATATTTTCTTCTTTGTGAGTTATAATTATATTGTAATGCACTATATCTAACAATATTTATTTCTCAATTAATTTCAATTTATGACA
This sequence comes from Parasteatoda tepidariorum, assembly GCF_043381705.1. Classification (NCBI taxonomy): domain Eukaryota; kingdom Metazoa; phylum Arthropoda; class Arachnida; order Araneae; family Theridiidae; genus Parasteatoda; species Parasteatoda tepidariorum. The sequence continues at coordinate 4,893,040 of NC_092204.1, forward strand.
ATAATCGAAGCTTTAAAAATCAGAAATTACCGCCAGAAAATTATATCCACACTTTTAGTGTTGTATTTTATTTTTTTAATAATAATAATTAGTAGGCTCTACCTCCCGCTCGCTCCGCTCTACAATCCCCGTGGATTCGTCTTAATTTTCTCCCTTAATATTTCGTTTTTTTTAAAGAAAGGGATATTTTATTTATAAAATGTGAAATTATTATAATTTTATTTAAGAACATTCCGTTAATCGTAACAAAAGGAACGATTATTTGGATCTGTAAAATAATCAACTGTATTCAAAATAAAAAAATATTTTAACTTAGAAATACAGATTGTGAGAGTAATAAATGAAAAGTAATTTTACTTATTGAAAGTAATTTTACTTATTAAAAGTACTATGTAACGAAAACTTTATATTATGAAACTGTTCAAATTAAAAACGGTAAAATATTGAGATTTAAGTCTGACAACATCTAATAGCTTTCTCTTATTTTTTTAAAATTTTATTTACTCCTTTTTTATTACTATTGGCATCAAGTCAAGCGCGAACTTATAAAGTGAAGATCTCAAGATAGAAAAATGAATTTCTCTACGATAATGTATAAATAATGATGTATAATAATAATTATAAAAAACAAAAATAAGAGAAAAAAAAACTCACGAAAAGGTATTAAAATTGCAATAACTTAAAAAAATTGAAGTTTCTGCAAAGAAAAAAAAAGAAACAAAAAAAAGAAAACTAACGTTAAGTTTATAGATGAAACTGACCTTTTCAGCAGGTGAAAACTCCGTAGCTGCATTCCTGCGGCCTACAGAGCTGCCACTATGTTATTTCTTACTAAAAGTTGAAACATTAATTATTCTATAGCTAATTATCGAATGTTAATTTTTCATTTAATATTTAGAATTTTATTTCTCAAAATTTCTAACACTATTCGAAGTAAAGAACAGGTATTGATTTTTTTAAAAGTTTTATAAATAGAGATTATTTTTTCACTTTTGTAAAGACGATACCATATCTTACCTTAATTTTAGAGCAAGCTACAAGAACAAAAAAAACTCATGAATGATCATTATAAAATGTAAAATAATTTTATTTACTAATAATCAAAACAATGAACACTCTAAAAAATAATAAACTGTTACATAATTCCGAGTATAAAAGTTGTCACTGAAAACTTTTCAGATAAATAAAATATTTATTCCTGATTAAATCGAAGTTACTTGGTTGCATAAATTAATCAATAGCTTAACGTTCCAAACAATTCAGGGCGTTCTATCAAGTAAAAAGAAAAATAGTCAATGAATAATCTATCGATAACTATTACAGTTGTCAACAGTGGTTAAAAACATAATAAATATTTATATGACTGTCACAGTTATTCGAAAGAATTTGAATAGAAGCTCATAAACAAGTAATATAAAAAATTTTTTTTTAAAAAGTCAATTCCTATTTGGGTCAACAGAGAAAAGTTTTATTTTAGTTACTTTTTATTAAATAATTAAAAAAATTTTCCCATATAAAACTAAAATTAATGAATTAAATTTAATGAATGAATTAATATTTGAAGAAACTGTATTAACATCATCCACTACAAGTTTAAAAGAATGTATTTGAACTTGAGTGTATGAATAAAAAGTATTTTATTAACAAGATACGGGAGAGTGTGAACTAACAGTAAGAATTGAGAAAGAAAAGTCACGTGATATCAGACAACGTGCTACCACGTCATCGTTTTAATACCGTTTTCTAATTTTAGTTTTTAACTTTTGCAGTTCAATAAAAAAAAGCATATATATCGGCACTTTTAAAGTTACACATTGTTCGATGACAATAGTTTATTAATTGGAATGCCTAATTTTAATATATTTTCCTATATTTATATATTATCACTAAGAAACAAAAGCCTCACATACTAATTGCCAAAAAAAGTAATCTTTCAGTATACATAATAATAGAAATATTACACACAAATATTTAAAATTAAGGAGTTATAATTCAAACACATAAATATTTCAAATAATGACATTAAAAAATACATTCATAATGAAATTGGAGGAATTTTTAAGCATTAATAACTTTTATTTTTGAAGTTCAGGTTTTTATTTTCTTTGACCTCGTGATTTTTTTCATTCTTTTCTCTTTAAAGTAAAGTGACGGTATCGGTTAAAATGGCTAATAAAAGTTGTTAAACGTCTAAACGAAAAACATAGTTCTACATCGCATTTCTGTGAATGAAATAATTGCAGTGATAAACTACTCTTGCAGTGTGATTTTAAGTTTTGATTGAATAGTAGGGGAGAGTGGGGTCAATTGTAACATTTTTTACTTAACTATTTTTAACTAACAAAAAAATCCAGTATATTATTAGTATTTATTGACAGACGTGTAAAGTAGACTATCCTCTACTAGAAGAAAAATAAATACCTGATTTTAAATATTATTATATTAGTTATTAACAATTTTTGACAGTCGTGCACTTGTTACAATTGTCCCCACTTACGGGGTCAATTGTAACAGTTCATAAATTCAACTAAAACATAGTTAATTATACATATTATCATAGTTGTGATATATTTTTTTATTGATCAAAATAGTAGTGATATTTTAGGAGTAAAAATAATAATGAGCAGAGACCTAAAGGGTTAAACTTTTAACTTTAAGGGGTTAAAAATTTTAATTTATGCTGTGAAAGGTGACAAATAAAATAATGCACATGCAACATAATATAAATGATATAGGAAACTATTGGTGGTTCTTAAAGAGTTAAGTAATGGTTTGTAAACATAAGATTATTTATTTTCAGCTGTTACAATCGTCCCTTTACTTATTGTTACAATTGTCCCCAAGACGCCATTTCAGCTTCATTTGTTAAAAACAATGCTAGTTAATTAACAAAACTAATTTTTTTTTTTTGAAATGTTAATTAAGGTGTCCACTTACATATTCGGTTAATAATTTTTATTTGTTTAAACAAAATTACTTTGTTACAATATAATATTCTAATACCAAAAAAAGTACTTACGTAGCGTGAAAATATCTTTTGTGATGTAACTCTTTCAAAAGTACATAAAAATGGTTGCCATCAGGGGTGTACATGTAGATTTATTAAATACACCTTGTGCGCCACCTAGGAACCAAATCTAGAACCCGACACTCGAAATTTTTGTTCTGTTACAATCGTACCCTGTTACAATTGACCCCACTCTCTCCTACTGCAAAAGTGATCTATTAACAGCAAGTACACAGAGAATTTGCATGCTTAGTGGATTATCTCTAGAACTACTGGACCGATTTTAATGAAATTTGATCTGTACATACATTCATACAAATATTCAACAATTGTAATACACGCGCATGATCGTGAGTAACACTCGTTGGAATCGAAAGGTATGAAACAGCGGTTGCAGAATTAAAAAAAAATGCGTTATTAGGGGTTTTGGTCCTCTCTTACAGATATACATGTCTTGCAGCGTGATTTCATACTTATAATAAGGCAGTTTATCATTTCCTGTGGCCATTAGCCTGTGCAAATATCATACCCAGACTCCAAAGAGTGTTAAGCAACTTTCATGCGTGTGTATTACAATTGTTGTATGGTTATTTCTTTTGTATTGTATCAATGTAGGTACAGATCAAATTTCCTTAAAATCGCTCCCGTAATTCTAGAAATAATCGACCCAGTCTGCAAATTCTTTTAATTTCTTACAGCAGCGTATTTCAAACATCTGTAACTAGATACGCGGTCTTCGAGAACACGAATAAAAATGTTTCTTCTGCTTCTTACTCTTTGAATGAGTGTAGGTTAGATATTAATTCATTTCAAAATTAATCCAATTTTGTATTAAATTTTGCAATTTAATCATCGCTCCAGGAAATAATAGAACACAAGGCTCGATTACTGTCACGTAAGATTCTGTCAGTAAAGAGAGAAAATAATCCCGTAAGACAAAAGACACAAATCCAATTGCTGAACAAAAGAATAGCAGCTGTTAGGGGGGGAGGGTGCATTTCTAGTTACGCATTAGCGACTACTATAGAAGAAATAAAATTGTCTTGATACTTGTCAGAAAGAGTTTTAGATTTACTTTCTATACTCGCTCTGTTAGGCACTTTTTTTTTTTACTTTTATAGTTATTTTTTCCCCTACCAGGACATTGAAACATCAGGTCCTTTCAAGATGCGTAGCTTTTTTAAAAAGTGTTTAAAGGTGCTTATTTTCGATTTTCGTTTTTTTAAAGCCCTTAAAAGGCGCTTTTTTAATAGGGTGTTTTTAAAAAGTGCTTAATTTTCCCTTTTCGAAAATTAGATTTTTTTTTTCTTTACCATATCATGGAAATATCAATTTTCGCCACATATTATGCATAAGCGTCCTTTTTAGATTGCTCTATTCAACGTTTTCACAATTCCTTCAACCGCAATTCATTTCGGTTCATAGCGTAGGAAAGCGCCTATCATTTTACATGTTTGATGAAATACATCCGCATGAAAAAGTCCGCATATGCATCTACTGAACTCGGTTCAATGAGATTTTTGCACTCTCATGTGCAACTCTTCCTGCATTTTGCAAAATATTCAAAATTTCAGGCTTCATTTTTCACCCTCTGATATCGAACCGACAAATCTCTTGATCATTTTATAATGGCTAATATATTCAAGAAAATAGTTCTTTGTCAGAAACTAGTTATTTTATCATGATCATGTAAAGTCCTTGAAAATTATTTTGCATTTCGTTAATGCGTATAGTGCTCAAAAATATTTTTTGAGTGATTAAAAAATTACTTAATAGATGCTTATTTTTTGTTGAAAGATTTGGCTACGCACCTTGCCTTTTGAGTTCTTTTTTATTTTGCCATTTTTCTACTTTATTGCAATTATAGTTAATTACGACTACAACTACTTTTTTTAAATGAAGTGACTACAAAATGCTTTTGAAATATAGTCGCTACTTCATTACTTTTAAAAGACTACTTCGCAATTTTTAGATAGTTGAGATTTAAAGGATTAATGCCTTTTTATATAGAAATAAAGTACAGTGCGCAAAATAAAAATAACGAAACTCACTGAATAACTTTATATCTAATGATCGGATCTTCACGTTCTAGGACTCAATCTTATTGGTTCGATTTCCAATGATTCCTCTGTTTACAAGATTTCCAATGATAATGAAAGAAAAACTTGCTCTGGAGACGCTGGCTATTGGTGACGGTCTGGGAAAACTCCCTAAGGAAGGTCCGAAGACATGCCATCGAAATTTTGATCTTCTGCAGAGGGGATGGCTATTTTGCTTTGATAGCCCACCAGTCTGCGTGCGAAGTCGAGCACTTTACTGTAGAACAGTTTAACGAGGACCGATAACGCGCACCCTCATCTCTACGCAGGCTGATTAAAGTGGTCACTCATCCGCTTACTGACAGCAGCCAGTGATGTTTGACTTTGGTGTTCTATTGGGAACCGTGTCTTTACGATCAGTCTACAGCGGGAAAATTTATTTCAAAGTTAATAAAGTATCGTAAATGAATAAAAAATTTTAGTAATAATGTTTCCCCGAAATTAATCTTTGTGATGTTTTCCGCTTATGAGAACCAAGAGTTCTATAAGAGCATGATCATGATGTTGGTGACCAGAAGTTTATAGAACAGATATTTGACTAATAACAGTCCATTTTTTTTGTTTTATGTCACACCAAAGACCAAAATTGCTGTCTTGCCAACATTTAAACTAACATTTATACATTTAAACTAAACTCTGTGGCACCGTATTCCATTGAGGGCCAAGGCCTCGTGTACCCATCTCAATTTTCTTGACCAAGGGCTCTGGGGGGCAGAAGCAGATGTTTCGGTTAGGTGGTCGGCTGAACGCGAAACCCCCAGTGTTTAGTCATCACCTCCGACATCAGAAAGCCTCCACACTGTTTTTTATAAGTAGTTTGCGCAGACTATTTAAAAAGTGAACCAGTAGTGCGCATGAAACCAAATTCTATTTTGAAAGTAATTGAAAGAAATTTATCATATATGTTTGAGAACTGAATCTGTAGTGGTTCACAAGTAAATAAGACAAACCATAAATTATTCATAAATTAAAAAAAAATTTTAGGCGTATATTTTCTACCACTTTCTAATTTTTAATAGATTTTCATTTAAACAGCTCTTTTGTAAACTGGTTTACTTTCACAGAGGTCTGATCAGACAACCTAAAAATGAAAAAAAAACTTGTGGAGGCTTTCAGTTATAGGTTTAGTCCCCAAGAATGCTTGGTACTCATTTTATCGAACCACAGAAAGGATGAAAGAGTGAGTCAACCTTACCCAGTTCGAGGATCGAACCCAGGACAGAAACTCTACCTCTCAGCCACCGGTCGTAACCCAATACATTTAAATCGAACATAAACCATTTTACCTAACTATTATGATTTAACTAATATAATTGTTATTATATTTATTTCATATTAAAATATACTGCCAATAATTTAACTGTTATAATTAACAGGAATAATGTTATATTGTCTATAAACATGGTAATATTTGATTCGTGAACTCGGCCTTTTATTAAAGCTGTATTATTATACATTGTTATTTATTTCATACTAAAATACACTGTTAATAATCACAACTGTTAAAATAATTAACAGGAACAATATTATATTAACTATAATAATGGTAATATTTGATTCGCGAATTCGACCACACACTTTTATTAAGGCTGTATTATTATACATTATTATTTATTTAACATTAAAATATACTGTTAATAATCATAATTAGTAGTATTATAATTAACAGGAATAATATTATACTGACTATTATCATGGCAATACTTGATTCGTGAATTCGACTACACGCTTTTATTAAAGACGTATTATTATATATTATTATTTATTTCATATTAAAATATACTTTTAATAATCATAATTAGTATTATAATTAACAGGAATAATATTATACTGACTATAAATCATGGTAATATTTGTTTCGTGAATTCAGCTACATGCTTTTATTAAAACTGTATTATTATACATTATTAATTATTTCACATTAAAATGTACTCTTAATAATAATAACTATTATAATTAACAGGGATAATATTATATTGACTATAATCATGGTAATATTTGATTCGTGAATTCGGCCTTTTATTAAAGCTGGTTTGCTAGGCCACTCAAAAGAGGTAAAGTTTAATCTAGAGTTGTTTGTGTAGATTTATGGTAATGAAGTTCTCCACAAATGGCCGATTCAATGAAGCGACTCGTTTCCCTTGAACTTCTCCTCAGACCTTTGGCCATCGTACGTTTTTCAAGGCATTTTCCTTCAATCCAAAAAAAAATAAACAAAAAATAAATAAAGACACGATAAACTGTTTATTCTACCATGCATCACATTCTTTCGCAAAATTAATTTCAATAAATTATTTCTTATTTCGATTTTTTTATTTATAGTTTAGAATCTCTCTGCATAAATTATTAAAAGACCTTTCATTGCTAGTTAAACCAATTTTGCCAAAACCACACAAGAAAGTGATCTTCTAACTTTAGTACTGTTATTTGAGCCGAATTGTGAATTTCCTTCTGTAACGGAACGTCTTTTCATCTGATCTTTATTTTATTGGAAATCCGTTTTGTTAAGTGACTTCTTTACATCTGTTAACATCTTTTGAATTTCCTTTCGCAACGGAACATCTTTTCACCTGCTCTTTATTTTATTGGAAATCCGTTTTGTTAAGTGACTTCTTTATACATCTGTTATCATCTTTTGAATTTCCTTTCGCAACGGAACATCTTTTCACCTGCTCTTTATTTTATTGGAAATCCGTTTTGTTAAGTGACTTCTTTACATCTGTTATCATCTTTTGAATTTCCTTTCGCAACGGAGCATCTCTTCACCTGCTCTTTATTTTATTGGAAATCCGTTTTGTTAAGTGACTTCTTTTTCATCGGTTATCATCTTTTGAATTTCCTTTCGCAACGGAACATCTCTTCACCTGCTCTTTATTTTATTGGAAATCCGTTTTGTTAAATGACTTCTTTACATCGGTTATCATCTTTTGAATTTCCTTTCGCAACGGAACATCTCTTCACCTGCTCTTTATTTTATTGGAAATTCATATGTTAAGTGACTTCTTTACATCTGTTATCATTTTTGATTTTAAAGTATGCAGTAATGATTTTTCATTTGCACAGATCTGCTAGATTTTCTTGATTTGCACCATGTTTTTGTATTTGAACTAGTTCACAGATCAGTACCCTGGAGGGCTATCAATATCTCAGGATGACCCCGCCGGGGGGACGGGTCAGGATAGAGCGTATATAGTTTAGAATAGAATCGCGAATAATCCGGGATTCGAACCCAGCACCTTTCTGATGTGATAACAGCTCCTCAAACATTACACAGTCCGGTCGGCAGTATGCTAATTAGTTCAGGCGATGAAATCAAAAACTAAAATGTACTTTCTCTGAATAACATGCCTTTTTTTTAACGTGAATTCTTGTGAATTCCTTAATCTCAAAATGTAAAAGGTTGTCGCAATTCAAGAAATATTTTTCCAATTCAGGAGAGTGGTGCATAATTTGGACCCTTTGTTGTTAATTTTACTTTTCACGTATTCCATCATAACTCGGAAACTCTTTAAGAAAACCAAAATATTTTTTCATCCAATTATAAAATTTGTTTATACAAAGATATTTTGTTGCAAATAATTAGACAACAAATAATTTTTTAAATAATTAGTTGTTATTCAGTTCCTACTATTAGTTCACACTCTCCCTATATATCGTTCAAATTTTCAATTGTTCATAAAATACTTTTTATTCATCTCTACTCCAGTTCAAATACATTTTTTTTTAAACTTGTAGTCTATGACACTTGATGTTAATACCATTTTTTCAAATATTAATTCATTCATTAAATTTAATTAATGAATTTTAAATTAGATTTAGAATTAAATTTAGAGAAATTTTTTTAATTAAAAGTAACTAAAATAAATTTTTTTTCTTTGTAGACTTAAGTAGGTATTGACTTAAAAAGTAATTACCCGTATGCACGATTCAAATTTTCCATATTGTTTGAAATATATCGGGATATTTAAAATCCATGTGAAAATCAATGTCAATAAAACTACCGAAAATACAATTGAAACATTACATCGATATACGATACCAAGGCCGTAGCCAGGATTTTTTTTCGGGGGGGGGGGATATGGTAAGAAGCAAGGACAGTTTCAGACATGCAAAGTAGGGCAAAAACATTGTAACAAATATTGTTTATTCTGTTGTTTGCCAAAGTTAAACTAGTAATTAAAAAATATTATAT
>NC_092204.1:4903162-4913976 GCF_043381705.1 Parasteatoda tepidariorum
CACTTTAAAGTCAGACCACACACACAAATTTTAGGAAGTGATAGTACACACCCAGTCAAACAATTTTTATCAAACAATGCATGGTCGAAAACAAAACGCTGGCGCATTTGGAAAGTTTTTTCATGCAAACGAGAAACATTCCTATTGCGAGTTACTGCGCTACGTTATTTGTCGCTAAGCTTTCGGCCGCTGCAGGGAAAGTTCGCCTATCTTTTCTTCGCCGTTGTACCAGCATAGCCGTTGCCGGCCACTGTTTTGAACACTTATTGTAATCACATGCCATTAAATTTGGTTTTGTAACTTAACTTCATCGTTCTTTGTGTGTTTTCGCCTCATATAAGAACATAAGCTTTGACGCCCTCTAGCGGTTTTGGGTTTTGTTTTCGACCATGCATTCTTTGATAAAAATTGTTTGTCTGGGTGTGTACTATCACTTCCTAAAATTTTTCCCATCTTTTTAGAATCACCCTGTAAATATATAAACAGAAAGGATAAAAAGAAAAGAATGAGAGGAAAGCGAAGAAATTAAGAAAATTAATAAGTTTTATTTACTGTGCATAATCTGCAAGTATACAGAACTCATAAAATAATTTAAAAATATAGAAAAAACATGGAAAGTAATAATGATTAAAAAAGAGAAGAAGAAAAATCATTAAAATAAAATGTTTTTAAAAAGTATTTTAGAAAAATAATTTATTTAAAAAAAAATTTATAAAGCCGGAAAATAAGGTAAGGAAGAGATATAATCTCTTCATCAATATATTTTTTTATAAATATTTATTTTAATACGTTTTCTTCTTCTCCTTTCGGAATATTAATTATTTTCCACGTTTTAAATTAAATAAAAAATAAAAACTCTTTATTTAAAAGTTTATATTGTCTTCAAAAATATTTAAGCTAATTTCAGAAAACTTTAAACTTAACTAATTATTGCAAAAACAAAACAAATAGATCGATACTAGTTACAAGCTATTGCTATATTTTCCGGCATAGAGTGTTCAAGAATACTTGTGTTCGCTCGTAATTTATTCGCAGTCTCTCAAACCTGAAAACAAATTAAACTTTATTAAAAATTATAAAAAATCGCAAGGTCTAATACCTCAAAAGTTACAACATAATCCTCTAAGTATTTCTTGAGAAATTTAGAAAAAAAAAGTCAACAACTGAAAGTGTCTCTTCCATAATTGTTGGGTAGTGTATATATAGGGGGAAGGGGGTTAGTGTGCACATGGTGGATAGAGTGGAACTACTAGAATAACTTTAAAAAATAAAATTATTATGTTTATTATCTACTTGGAAAGCAAGTTTTTAAAGTTTTCCACTCTATTAATTAATTATTTAATTGTTCAATTTATCAATTATTTTACTCATTATTATTGAATTAATTTATCTACTTATCAATCATATCTATCTATTATATCTATGTATCTATCATATTATCAATGATCAATTTATCTATCAACTTGGAGAGCAAGTTTTTAAAGTCTATTAATTAATTATCTAATTATTTAACCAATCAATTATTTATTTAATTAATTATTTATATAATTTATCTATTCATTAATCATATCTATCTATTATATCTACCTATTACAGCTATCTGTTATCTATATATCTATCTATTATATCTACCTATTATATCTATCATATTATCTGTAATCAATTTATCTATCAACTTGAAAAGCAAGTTTCTAAAGTCTTCTACTCTATTAATTAATTAACTAATTAATCAATAAATTATTTAATTAATTATTTATTTATTTAATTAGTTTATCAATTATATCTATCTATTGTATCTATATATCTATCATATTATCTACAATCAATTTATCTATCAACTTGGAAAACAAGTTTTTAATGTCTTCCATTCTATTTATAAGTTAATTAATTATTTAATAATTCAATTGTTTAAGTAATTATTTAATTAATATATCCTTTTAAAAATCATATGTATCTATTATATCTATATACCTATCATATTATCTATTACCAATTTATCTATCTACTTGAAAAGCAAGTTTTTAAAGTCTTCTCTAGTTACTCTATTAATTAATTAAATATTTAACTACTTAACCAATTTATCTATGATACATAAAATACGATTTTTGTCAACGCATCTGCTGAGGTCATTGATACAAATCAATAGACAATATTCCTCTGAAAGTGAAATTTATTTAATTTGAAACGAACTGTAATCGTTAATACTATAGAATTATTATGTATTTTCTTAAAAGAGCGTGAAACATTGTCTTCTGAACAAACAACAGTAGAAGAATGAAACTTGTCTAGTGGGAAAAGTATTGTTCCTTGTCAAAAAAAAAAAAAAAGGTCAGATGACCAAACCAAATTGAATTACCTCACGAATGAGAAGTTGACACTCAACCTACGAGAGTTGAAACATCGATGGTCATCGATGATCGCTCTATTTAGTCTTTAGACCGTATATTGTTCTATTTTAATTCCTTATCATCATTTCTTAATAATAGTTGGGAAACACTTCATTTCTGAGACGGTTATTGTTTCCATGAGTAATTGAAATAAAAGGCTGTTGTTAACAGTTGTCGGTGAATGGCTTCTCAGAAATAGGTAGTTTCCAGATGAAACAAGAACTCTGAAATATTATATGGCTTTTACTCAAAAGTAAAAATATTGTAAAAATTTTATTTTATAAACAAGTAAACTAAAATTTTAAAAGTCTATTCCTACTTAGGTCAATGAAGAATTTTTTTTTTACTTTTTATTAAATAATTAAAAAAATTTTCTCCAATATAAAACTAAAATTAATTAATTTAATTTAATTAATTAGATTTAATTAATGAATTAGTATTTGAAAAAACTGGATTAACATAAAGTGTCATCCACTATATGTTTAAAAAAATGTATTTGAATGTATAGGAATTGAAAAAATAAAAGTTTTTAGTTTTGCGTCCGTGGAAGACGCTCAGACGAAAAACTTTGAAGGAAAAAATAAATTTATTTTGAAATTTTACCAACGGGCTCAAGCAAAGGTTCCCATAAGGTGTTCCGCGGAACCCTAACATTCCGTTGAAATGTTCCGAGTGATAGGACTTTCTTTTTAAACTCCAATGGTTTTTGAAAACTTTATTTACTGTACGTTCTGTACGACGATGGTTATGAAATAAAATAAAACTGTCATAATAGAATAAAACTATCATTTCCAAATATTTTAAACGTGTGTAAAGGTGGTTTAAAGAAGAAATTCAAATTGATAGATAGATTATGAAATTATTAGATAAGGGGTCACAGTACCTTTGCAACAATTTCTTAAAATAAAGGTATAATCATTCATTTTGAGGATGCTTTACATGCTCATTTAAGTTATAATCAATAATTTATCTTCAAAAAGTAATAAAACTGCTTAATTTTTTTAAAATTTTAAAAAAAGTTGAATTGAATTGAATTGAATGTTGGGTTTAATGGCACAAAGTCCACAGAAGGACATGCTGCGCCAAACAAACGGTCTAAATTTTTAAATCCCTAAGGCTTTTTCATTTTAACATATTTTCAAAAAAGGTTTTTTTCATAGTGCTTGCAATATTTTTCTTAATAATTTTGTGCATTCANTTTAATTCCTTATCATCATTTCTTAATAATAGTTGGGAAACACTTCATTTCTGAGACGGTTATTGTTTCCATGAGTAATTGAAATAAAAGGCTGTTGTTAACAGTTGTCGGTGAATGGCTTCTCAGAAATAGGTAGTTTCCAGATGAAACAAGAACTCTGAAATATTATATGGCTTTTACTCAAAAGTAAAAATATTGTAAAAATTTTATTTTATAAACAAGTAAACTAAAATTTTAAAAGTCTATTCCTACTTAGGTCAATAAAGAAATTTTTTTTTTACTTTTTATTAAATAATTAAAAAAATTTTCTCCAATATAAAACTAAAATTAATTATTTTAATTTAATTAATTACATTTAATTAAGAATTAGTATTTGAAAAAACTGTATTAACATCAAATGTCATCCGCTACAAATATAAAAAAATGCATTTGAACGTGAGTGTATGAATGAAAAGTATTTTATTAACGATTGAAAATTTGAACAAGATTTAGGAATTGAAAAAATAAAAGTTTTTAGTTTTGTGACCGTGAAAGAGTGGAAGACGCTCAGACTAAAAACTTTGAAGAAAAAAAAGAAAAAAAATTATTTTGAAATTTTACCTAGAGGCTCAAGCAAAGGTTCCCATAAGGTGTTCCGCGGAACCCTAACATTCCGTTGAAATGTTCCGAGTGATGGGACTTTCTTTTTAAACTCCAATGATTTTTGAAAACTTTATTTACTATACGTTCTGTACAACGATGGTTATGAAATAAAATAAAATAAAATCACGTCCGGGTCACCAATGTGGGGGTGGAGTTAATCGACAATACCAACCGTCATCTATCAAAAGGTACCTCGTGATAGAATCAAGTTAGCATGCTTTATATACTAGTGAATGATGTTAAACTTTTGTAGTGGTAGTTACGCTACACTGTCATAATAGAATAAAACTATCATTTCCAAATATTTTAAACGTGTGTAAAGGTGGTTCAAAGACGAAATTCAAATTGATAGATAGATTATGAAATTATTAGATTAACTTCGAGATTAGATCAGTAAGATTTCTAACTATATATAAAAATCTAATGATGATTTAGCAGTTTTCCATTGTTAATGGTGCATTTTTATTGTCTGGAAAATGACATGGTAGCATCCAATTTCCCCTCATCAATAATATTTTTCGTCATTCATTTTGGTTGTTATCAGCATAGAAATGATATAAGTCATAAAGATATTGTTTCCCATAAATATTTTTGTATCCCAAATTTAAATGAGTACTGTTAATACGTTTTCGTTTGTTTTCTAAATTAAGAGCTTTAAGGATTGTTTTTATTATTATTAGAATCACGTAATTCTACGTTACATTTTAAGATAAATTAATTTAAATCGGTGTCTGATCTCATTAACCGTTTTACAATTATTATTATTATTCTTTGGTGTAAATTACATTAATATTCTATTATGAATTACATTACGGTGAAAGCGATTCGTTAAATAATTTAGAACTTAATTTTAAGCTTCATGTAAAAAGTGATGAATGCAAAAACTGTATTTAAAACTAGGGGGCTAAGCCCCCTGTTCGCTACCGCTCACCAACCCCGATGATTGCTTCGCAATAATTGTTTTTTCTTGGCAAAAAACAGTTTTTCTACTAAAATTCTAAAGTTAAAATTATTCACTTAACATATATATACTAAAAGGAATTCTGTTTACTTACGCGCTTGCGCCTCCACATCCAAATATTACTATCTATTAGTATTATAAACATTTAGATCTCTTGGTGAACAGAAGGCATTTTTCTAATTATCATTTTATTATCATTTTTTAAAAAAACATTTATATTCTTATAACATTATATTGTTCAATTTGATGAGTTCACAACCATAATTTAAAATTTTCGCTAATAATAGCAGTACTGGAAAATAACTTTAAATTGGGGATACAAAAATATTTAAAGGAAAACAATACCTTTACGACTTTAGTTAATTTTATGCTGATGACAACCTAAACAATATGGAAATGAATGGGCAAAACTGGATCCTACCACGTGATTTTCCAGTCAATAAAAATGCGCCGACAACAATGGAAAACGATGTCAGACCATTATGATTTTATGTTATATAGAGATACAACTTCGTTCGTTTCATAAGCAAAAATATTAAATTACAGATGTGAACTCACTGAATTCGTTATAACAATATACTTTTAATTTTAAATGTTATTTCAAAAAATGATTTATGTTCACTTATAGATCTTAATAAGGGAAATATTTGGACGTGGGAAGTGGCGTGACAAGTGTTTTTTTTTTTAGTACACATATTTTTTGTAACTGTTTTATGCCAAGAAACAGTAAATATTGCGAAGCAATCATTGGGGTTGGTGAGCGTCAGCGAAGAGGGAGCTTAGCCTCCTAGTAGATTACTGAGACCGTATTAAAGACACAAATATTGTATGTTTATAGCGAGTTCAAAATTTATAGCCTTCCGCTATTATGACAGGTAAGTCTGGATCTTCACGGACAGTCGTAGCTGTATTCAGCACCCTCCCAGCCTCACACATACTCTGAATTATTTTCTATCCGCAAATCTAAAGTCAATAAAGCTTGGCTTGTTGCATCGGATCACAATTGGTATCCCCGCAAGCGTCCTGGAGGAGCCCTTGACGTTCAGGGTACACGTGCCGACCAAACCGCTACCTGTAGATTTGTCAGTGGGCATACTAAGAGCCTCACTTTCAGTGGACAAATTAAACTTTTTCCATCTTGTAAACTCCAGTGAGGCTAGTCCTCACCATTTACTTGATTGCCTGGATTTCACCACGGAAAAGGTTCTTGAAAGACCTCTCCTTTTCCTCGATTTTTTGAAGACTCACGGCCTCATGGATCTGGTATAGCTCCGCTATCCCAGCTGGGATTGGAAACAACAACAATGGCAGGTAAGTATAAGTAGGTACTTTATTTACGTCTCTCTAAACTGCACAATGGGCTATTGGCGACGATCTGGGAAACTTTCCTGAGGATGATCCGAATATTGCAATATTGATCCTCTGCAGAGGGGGTGGCTCCCCTGCTTCGGTAGCCCGACGACCTGTGCTCGAGCACTTTACGGTAGAATAGTTTAATGAGGACTAATGCCGTGCACCCTCAGTCCCTACGCAGGCTGATCACAGTGGTCACCCACCTGTTTACAAACAGCAGCTTGACTTCGGTGTTCTACTTGGAGCAGTGTCTTTATGATCAGTCCACTGCTGGACCTATTAGGAAAGAATTGTTATTAGGCAGTTCAAGTGAAAAATATTATGCGAAAAAAATAAAAACGGAAGACATTTTTATTTATTTCTAGTATCAAGAAGGACGCTTATTTCTTGTATCTAGTAGGTTCCGGGGGGCTCTCTCTTCTTTGGAGAAGTCATTGGTGACCTATTTTGTTAGAGCCGCACACTTGGATGTCTTGCTCCGAAAATTTATATTGGTTTTAACTATAAATTTCTTTTGGAAATTTTACGATCGATTTTAAATTTTAGAAATCTCATTGGGGATGCTGAACTCTCGCATTTTGCGTTTAATTATCCACTTCGTATTTTTTACTTTCCTACATGGCTTGAAATACTTGATTTATTGCTTTAAACGTCAACGATAGTGTGATATTTTCTAATGTGTATCAATCTTTATTAGTTTTACTTTACAATAATTTTATAATGTTTGGTTCTCACGTGGCGACTGGTCGAACCCTTATTCGAGAACTCCTCCGGGGGTAGGTCGGTCACTAATAATCTTATTTCCGGCATCAATTTAGAACCGAAATTATTTTTTTCTAAATAACGATACTTCCGAATGTTTCATTTGAAAGAATAAAATTATATTATGCGTTCTTCGAAATAGAGCGATTGCGAGCTGCTTTCTAACCTAGATCACCATCAGAACTATACGCGAAAATAGAAAGAAAAAAAAATTCCATTTTGTTGAATTTGAGCAGTCATAAACTGGAAAGTGTAATACGGTAAATGACTATTAAACAGTTATTTTACTACCGTTTTGGGAGCAGAATTTCCATTGACCGCGCCAAGTGTCCATTGTTTGGGAATGCAGTCTGCTGGTGTCAATTACTTGAATGGCTCGCATTTCTTGCCTCGGAGTAAGAATTCTATTATGTTTTCAATGTCAGGGTCACGTTTCGCGATTCTCGTCCTAGTTTCATTTTCCTACAAGTTTCTTATTCTGAAAACAAAAGAGGGAAAAACAAACAGCAACAAATTACTTTTTCTTTTTTTGTAAACACCCTTTTGCTTTGAATGCAAAAATACTTTTTTTTTTGGTGGGGGGAGTTGCCGTTGATATAGAAATTTCAAAATTACGTGAGGCCGGGGGCCACAATTAAAAACACAAATCAAATGACGGGCAGCAACTTTATCAAAATTTTATGTAAGACCCTTTCATGTTTGAAGGAACATTAAATAATACTGTCAGATTTTTACCAATTTGTACAAAACAAAATTATTGAATTATTGAAGAATTAAAATAAGTAGATTTTTAAAAATATTTAATTGCATATTAAAAAATTCGGTAACTACAATAACTTTAATGTGCACTCATGTATTAAACAATTAATGTGCAACAGATATCTAATTGTTAAGATATAAAACTTTAAAAAGGTTGGTATTAAAACTTACATTGTAACACACAAAATGTTCAATGGCAAAATTGAGGTTTGTCTGCTGTAACCACCAGAGAATAGATATTTACGTTTTAAATTTAAAATTTACAAATTTGTGTGTGTAAATATTTTCGTCTAAAATGAGTGATTTCAAGAAGTTAAATCGGAGAATTTCTTCGAGAAAATTTCTGATACATACACGTTAAATTATATTCACAAAATACAAAATAAATAAATAAATAAAAAATAAAGAAAGAGCAACATACACGATTATTTTTGTATTTGAATAAATATTTTCTTGGTTGCATTTTCTTGGACCTGAGAAATAATTTTTTTCTTGGACCTGAGAAATAATTTTTTTGCACCGTTGATATGTTAAATTTAACAGAAGCGCAGAAATTAAGTTTTTTTTTTTTTTTAATGAAAGGAAAGTATTTCAAACCCATATAGATTCAGCACGAAAATTGTCCGCAAATAAATGACAACTAATATATTTTAGATCGTGGGCCTAAAAAAAAAAAGGCTTCGCGGGCCAGATGCATCCCGCGGGCTGCCAGTTGGTAGCCACCGATATAGACGGCTCTTTTAATATTCTCTTCGCCGTTCGGATATTCATGTTAATTATTAATACAAACTTTATGGCTTAAATTTTTATAATTTTTTCCTTCATAATTTCAATTCTATGAGCTTATAACGACGAAATTAGGCGTGGTTGTAATTGTATGGTATAATTGACTAATTGAGGAACGTGATGAAAACTGGATCATAATTATAATAAAACTTTTATTTAGTATTTGTAGAGCTCGAGATACAAAATTATATTTTATCCATAAAAAGACTTTCTAAGTTGAATAACAAATTTTGTATAATAATATTAATAAGGACAGGCCATGGGAGATAAATCTCCCATGACCTGCCTAATCAAAAGCAAAATTAAAAGGTGATTGAATTGTTCCCAACAGACAGTTAGGAGCATGGAAAGAGATCCATGGTTGGTGATGTATTGAAAGATAACATAGCCAAAAACAAAGCCAACCCCCATAATCAATATAAATTTGAAAATAATTTGGCGAAAGCGAATCGCCAAGAAGAATGTGAGAATTAGCATAACCTTGAATCTGAAACATTCTCGTACTAAAAAATAAAGAATTATAAATAGATTTTTATTTTCTATTTTTGTCGCGACAGTGAATTAATGAGTCTTACATTATTGAAATCAAAAGTTAGCCGTTACACTGTTCGATAAGAAGAAAAAATTTATTAATTGTCATAAAAATTAAATAATTGGTTTAATTTAATTAAAATTTGATTAAGAAGAATTAAAAAAGTAAGTTTAAGAAATTTGGAAAATTTATTTCAAAGCTAGGAAATATGTAATGCCTATTGTGGCATCACAGAGCTAACAACTTGAATTTTTTTACTATTTAATTATACTTGGTAGGAACGACTATTGCTAACTAGAAATCGTATCATAAATAAAAGTAATACTTTCATCTAAATTTTTATGAAATTATTAACAGAAAAATAATTATTATTAGTGGAGTGGGAGACTTCGATAGACTTTGAAATACGTTAGCTGCTCCACTGACATTAAATTAAGTTTAAATCACAATCCACAAAGGGAAAAAAATAAAACAACCTGAAGAAGGATTTAAAAATAAATTGAAAAAAAAAAAATCAAAAACGTTTTATTCTTCAAAGAAGCGTTGAAAAATATTTCTCTAGCAAAGATTGGATCTTTCAATTGCTGTTATCGACGTTTTTATTTCTCAAATACCAAAAGAAGAAAATCAAGCCCCAAAATTTAAAAAATAAGAAGTGATAATTATGATACCATCTGTTAAATATACACAGGGCCGTTTTATCCATTAGGCACTGTAGGCAACTGCCTAGGGGCCCCGCCACGTTCAGGGGCCCTGTGCTACAGAGAAAAAAAAAGACAATGTTTCTTAAACAATAAAAATTTAATTCGAAATTTAAATGACTGCTCTGTACATTACATCGACTCTATTTTAGTACATTTCTGAACGCATTCCAAATTAGATATTAATATTATGGTAGTTAGTTCATATATAACGCAGTAATATAATCGCGGTAATTTTAGCGCCGACTTATCAGATGACTATACAGCAAGAGCAGCTTTTGTAACACAACACGCTTGAAAAACGCGCAAAATTCTACGTTGTGAATGCCCACTTACTGTTCTGGTACCTACCATAGGTATGTATATTCTATGGCCAAGCTACCAAAGAGTATGCTAAAATAAGGTTGGCAGTACTGGTTCTTTCGTCGCATGACTGGGGAATTCCCCGATCCGCTAAATATATACGTAGTATTGTGTCATGGACAACATTTTTGATGTAATCGTTGAATTTTCACTTCGTGCAATTTGTTTGCGAGTTTTACGGCTGTGAATGAAAAGAGAGTTTTACAGTTTGTTTTTCAAAACTTACGAATTTAGAGCTAAGTATTGGATATTTATTTATAAAGACTGCAGAAGTGCTTCGGGCTTCGAGAAAATCGGTGAAACGACGAGTAAAAATCCGTGTAGTGTAAACTGAAGTTAAAATTACTATACGTAAGTTTTATTATTTTTT
>NC_092204.1:4915112-4916670 GCF_043381705.1 Parasteatoda tepidariorum
ATTTTAAATTATCCGATTTATATAATATTTTATCATATTATTAATATCTTATTGAAAATATCTGAATAATCAAACTTAAAATGATTCTTTTTTTTTGTGTGTGTAAATACCGAAACTAGTTTCGGTAGACGATCTCCAAGATTAAATTGTTTGTGATCGTTATACGCATTAAAATAAGAGGTGGGGGAGTGGAGGATGGATGATCCCTAAATTTGATCCCTTTTAATATGTATACACCTAAATGGAGGTGAATGACGCACAAGTTCAAAGCCTTGTTTTGACGCTCCACTGACCTCATTTCTTCTTCATCTTCTCTTCGCTTATTTTCCATCATAAATATATATACATTCATTTATTAATGTAGGCTAACTTTCTACAGACATTTCTCAATTATTTACACCCGGGGAGTTCGGTGACTTAAGGCTCTCCTCAACCGNAAAGTCCTCTCACTTGATCTTTATAGATAATTATTCAATTCCTTTTATTAGTTCCCACTCTCCCTATATCTCGCTCGAATTTTCAATCGTTAATAAAATACTTTTTTATTCGTCCACACAAATTCAAATATATTTTTTTTGAATTTGTAGTGAATCACACTTGACGTTAATACAGTTTTTTTCAAATATTAATTCATTCATTAAATAGAGATGAGCGAAAAACGAATTGGAATTTTCGGATGGGTTAAGCGTCAGTCATTGTTTTGAATTTTACTATAAGCGATTCAGTTTTTCTCGTATTTTAAAGATAACATCAGTGATAATTTCTAACTTATAGCTCTTGTTAAAAAAATTCGAAATAAATACTATGGAATTGTATAAAGGGAAAACGCTTTAATTATGATATTTACAATAATTTTGGAAGCCTAATGAAAATTCGAATTACAACATATCTAATCAAAATATACAACTATTGTAGAGTTGAGTTGTAGGCTGCTGATGCTTCAACAGCTCTATCTGTACAAAAAAATAATTTATCGCACACATTTAAATATTTAATTATTTTACATTCGCTGCGTCAGATAAATTCAGTAAAGAACATGACGTGGTAGCACGGGTGGTCCATGTCATCAAATATATACTTTTATAAGTTTTCTGATACCACGCGTTTTTTTTTCTTTCAATTCCTACTATGAGTTCACACTCTCTCGATATATATTTATATATCTTGTTTTTCAATAGTTAATAAAATACTTTTTATTCATACACTCAAGTTTAAATACATTACTTGTAGTGAATCACACTCGATGTTAATACAGTTTTTTTTCCAAATATTAATTCATTCATCAAATTTGATTAATTAATTTTAGTTGTATATGGAAGAGATAATTGTAATTATTTAATAAAATGTAACTAAAATAAAAATTTTCTTTGTTGAGCTAAGTAGGAACTGACTTTAATTTTTTTTTATATTACTTGTTCTTTAAAAAGGAGAAGTTGTTGTTGTTGTTGTTAATTTACGTCGCACTAGAGCTGCACAATGGGCTATTGGCGACGGTCTGGGAAACATCCCGGAGGATGATCCGAAGACATGCCATCACAATTTTGATCCTCTGCGGAGG
>NC_092204.1:4916848-4921553 GCF_043381705.1 Parasteatoda tepidariorum
AAAAAGGAGAAGTATTAATTACCATTTAAATTATTAGATTTATTATTATGTGAATTATTAATAGGACGCCACACCTGGGAAGAAAATTTTCGTCGACATTTATCTTTCTCCTTCATTATTAATTTAAAATTTATAAAAAAGAAAATGTAAGTTCTGATAAATCTAGAGTAAGTCATGAAGTTTCAATTGCTAAAAAAAAAAATACTTCAGAATATTAAAATGCAAATAAATTATTAGAAGAGAACTTCTCCGTTGCGTAATCCTAAGTTATCATCTCATAGTTTATTTTCATTTCTATGTTTTAAAATTTTCTTTTCAGTATTTAAAATTTCATGGCTTACCCTAGGTTTGTCTGAAACTCACTTTTTCTTTCTTTTAAATTAGTAATGAATGAGAAAGAGACGAAACATTTCTTCCGCGTTATGTTGTCATCTTCAGGCTCTGTTGTTAATCAAACCTTAAAAGTTTATTTTTTGTTGTCTTTGAAAGGAGAAGTATTAATTATAATTCAAATAATCAGATTTATTATGATGTGAATTATTAAGGTTGATTGTCAATCAAACCTGAAAATTAGATTTTTTTTTCCTTAAAAGAAAAATACTAATAATGATTCAAATTATTAAATTATTTTTAAACTAATAGTTCAAATTAATAAGGCAAATCAAACCTTGAAAAAAAATTTAAAAAAGTGAATTTAAAATATTAGATTAATCATATTACAAAATATGACATAAATTAGATTTCAAATTATTATAAATTTTTATAATGCAAAATATGAAATAACTTTAAATGTTATAATTGTTAGATTGTACAATTTATATTATTAGATTTATTATGATTTGAATTATTAAGGCTGTTGTTAATTAAATCTCGAAATTTAATTCTTTTTTCTTTAAAAGGAGAAGCATAATTTTTTTAAAATTATTAGATTTATTATGATGTAAAGTATTAAGGCTATTTGTTAATCAAATCTCAAAATTTGATTTTTTTTCCCCTCTAAAAAGATAAATAGTAATGATTATTCAAACTATTAATCATTTTTAGATTAGTAGTTCAAATTATTAAGGCAGATCTTAATCAAGTCTTGAAAAATGATTTAAAAAAAGGTGAATTTAAAATATTAGATTCATCATAGAACAAAATTTTAAATTAATAAAATATCAAATTATTATAAAGTTTTATAATGCAAAATATTAAATAACTTTAAATTTTATAATTGTGAGATGGATTACATTTTAAATTATCCGATTGTTTCGAAATAGAAATATTGCATTAATCACATTCTTTAGTTCAAAATTATTCATTAGATTTCAAATTATCATTGTAATTATGCTAATTATGCTTTTAATTATTAGGCTAAAAAGATTTCAAATTATTTTGAACTTTTAAATTTCAAAATAGTTGGGTAAATTAATCATAGCTTAAATTCTGAGGTTATTAATGTTTTATATTAATTATGATTATAACTTTATCTCTAATCAATCTCCAAAATTATCAGGTATCTTAATCACATTTAAAATTATTAGATTACTTTTTAAATTGTTAGATTTGTTAGAGTACTAATTATTTTAAATTGTTAGACGTTAAAATGCTACGTTATATATATTTTAAAATATTTTATTTGTTGAATTTTAAGTCATTCGAATTAATTTTTAAAATAGGATTTTATTACATATTACCAAACTCTGAAACGAAAATGGAAAACTAAAAATTTCATTCGAATCAGTCNTTTAAATTGTTAGATTTGTTAGAGTACTAATTATTTTAAATTGTTAGACGTTAAAATGCTACGTTATATATATTTTAAAATATTTTATTTGTTGAATTTTAAGTCATTCGAATTAATTTTTAAAATAGGATTTTATTACATATTATCAAACTCTGAAACGAAAATGGAAAACTAAAAATTTCATTCGAATCAGTCATTCGAATTAATTTTTAAAATAGGATTTTATTACATATTACCAAACTCTGAAACGAAAATGGAAAACTTAAAATTTTTACTTTAAAAGTTTTTATAATAACTTTTTTCGAGAAAGTTTTTTCATTTTTTATTTTGAAATATTACTTTTTTTAATAAGCATGATTAAGATTCGATTTAGTTAAAAAAAATTTTAGCAGCTAATAATGATTTCATTTTAAGATTAATTTTGGTACATTTTTAGTAGAATGTATTTACATTTTTGTCCAAAATGCGTTATTGAGCTGATGTCCTTTCGCCAACAAGAACAATTCCAAAGTTAACATTTTCTTTTTCCTTTTATTTTTAATTAACAGATAATCCGGAAAAAATTAACTTCAAATTTTCATTTAATGTAAATAATTTCAAATGTTGACTTGTCAATGTTTCCAAATGTTGTGTTTTATTTATTATTGCATTTTTAATCTCCTTATAAAACAATCGTTTTTATTAAGCGTTTTGAAATATTTCTTTTGGTCACATAACACAAATCGATATTTTGTTTTGCCGCACGAAGCCGCGATTTCTCCGTTTTTTTCTTTCTTTTTTTTTTGTTTGTTATATTCTATATTTTCTGTAAACATTTCCGAAAACATGCCAAACTGATAATTTTTTGTTATGAAGTGAAAAACAGGAAATATGGTATTACTATAAGAGAGGCCGCAATATACTTTTGCATTTAGTTATTTTCTTTTTATGGCCGTCGTTCGAGTAATTTTCGAGTTTACGACTACAAATGTTAATGCTGGACGACCTGCACTCGAAATCGATAACTTTACGGCAGAACAGTTTAACGAGGACCAATACCACACACCCTCGGTCCCTACGTAGACTGATACAAGTACTCACCCACCCNCTGTTGGAAAAACCGACTTTTCAAGTTTGTACACAAAAGCTGGAGTATAAAAATCACTCTATGCTGAAAATAACAAGCATGGCAGAATGAAATAGCCATACGTCACAGATGGCGTTGCCAAGAAAGCCAATCAGCGCACTCAAAATCTCTTGGGGATACTATGTGTGTAAAGAGAGTTTACATGCCACCCGCACACTAACCTCAGCCAGTGATGCTTGACTTAGGTAATCTGCTGGGAACCGCATCTTAACGACCAGTCCACTGCGGGACGGGCTCCTTAAGTTGAATATTATAACACGCCTCTTCTTTAGGTGCATCGGTTAGACTAACGTCCAAATGAATGGAAAAAATTACGATAGCCTAAGAAGTTAGTAGAGTCCTCTTGCCGTCAGATTAACCGTGGGAGGTTTTCGTGGTTTTCCTCTCCATGCAACGCAAGTTCCATCAAAAAGCCCACCACGAAGGCAAATTTCTCCCAATGCTTAAGCTATGAGTTCCCTTGTCTTCTGGATTGAGTTCAAAATTACATGGATACGGAGCTGAGCATTACTAGTAGTAAACCCAAAAAATTGGATCCGTTGTTCAACGACGGTTATAAAAAACGGTTTTGCTTTTCGACGGTTTTGCTTTTATTTCTAAATATTAAATATGTATTGCCTTAAACTACTATTTTGCAATTAATTATTTTTTCTTTTAATTTTTCTATGAAGACTTACAATGGTGCATGCTCCTGAAATTTCTCTGGGATATTTTTCTCCTAAACTGTAAGTAACATATTTTGGCTTGAATTTTTTTTTTTATAAAAAAGTACTTTTCCAAATTATTGCAGGAATTGTTATTCGAAAAAAAAGGTATGGAATTCCTTACACGAACCCTGTGTTATTGCTCATACAACTCTTAATACATTCGCCTCTTTAAAAATGAGATGGAAACCAATGCAATTCATATAACAACGTAGTATGTATGACTTCACATAATTTGTGTTCTTTGTTGCTCGTGCATGCATTCCATTTTTGTTTAGTATTAAATGAAATGAATAAATAATTATCACTTAATAATATCAAAGATAACTGTTATTTAAAACTATTAAAATTTTACAATAATTTTATGCTGAAGGTAATAGTGGACTTTTGTATCTTAAGAATTAAACAATGCCATGAGCCAATCACAATCATAATGGGCTACAATTATGATTTAAATTTTTTGTGTGTGACCAGCAAAGTTTGAAATCCGGCATTCTACAGAATATCTAAAACTAACCGGCAATGAATGAAACAATTTCTATTTCATACATTTCCTAGGCATTCTATCGAATGCCAAATGAGAAACCGGTTAAGTATAAAATAAATCACCGAGTCGTCAAAACGTCATTAAAATATGTCAAATTCAAAATCTCATTCAAGGCTGCCAGGTTGCAACAAGAAGGTTAATTTCTTATATTTTATATGAAAATTTTGTTTCCCTTAATAAGAAAGGCATAAATTATGTTTTATACAACTTTAATTTTTCTTTATGCATTTTGAATAATTTTTTTAATGGCACTCTCATTATTTTTTCAGAATAATATTTTTTTTTTGAGAAATGCACATCATTTACATAATAACCCCATCAGAACGTTTTTTTTTCGGTAACACGCACACTATATATATATATCGAAAAATTCAATTTAAAAAAACACTCGTTTAGGAGTTAGGACTAAGAACAGAGCAGCAATACTTGCACAATTCATAATTCAACTTGAAGGTAATCTTCGTTGAAGCAAACTAAAGTATTTCCTATGCATTTTGCTTAGCAATCTAAACTTTAAACCCACTTATCTCAAAACTTGATTTTTTTTTTTTTTTTTTTTTTTTTTTTTTTTTTTTTTTTTTTTTTTTTTTTTTTTTTTT
>NC_092204.1:4922118-4924836 GCF_043381705.1 Parasteatoda tepidariorum
AGTAGTCAGTTTCCTTGAAATATTATGCACCACACCAAAACCGTTTGTAGATGTTAAAAGAATTAATATCCACATTTAATATTTTACTGAAAGTCTGATTCCTTTTTATTTTTCAAATTGAACATCTTAATGTAATTACTCTCTAAATAAGAGCCTCGCACAGATATTTTGAATAAATTTTAATCTACTTGTTTTGTTAAATTGTTTTTGATAAATTGTTTCCTCCTTTTCCACATTGGATGCACATATTCGCCTGGTCTCTCGTAAAGCGAGGGATCTGTTTAGGAGAAATTTTGGTCCGTTAACGGACCCTTCACATAATATCTTTTCATAAAAACGGACCCTTCAAAAATTTGTTTATCTTTATTATTGTTTTGTTAATCGAATAAACTCTTCACGGGGTGGGGGGGGGAAAGGACTGTTCGAGACAAAGTAAGTTTCCCTAAGTTTAAATACCAAATGTAGTATTCTAAGAAGATATTTCTACATTTACAAACAACGTGTGCGCATTATTATTAATATTAAGTCATAATTTTGTTGTTGTTGTTGTTGTAAGTAAACATTTAATAAACTTATAATTATTCATGAAATTAATAGAATATAAAATTAGTAAAACAGAAAATAAAAATTAATTTCTGGCAAATTTTTTAAATATATTATAAATTTAAGAATTCTTTAAGTTTACTTAATGCGTAACACATTAAAAGTGATACATCACTAAGTTGTGTTATTTAAATTACGTCACTTGAAATTATTAAAAATGTGATAAATTTTGTTTTCATTATTCTTCCGAAATGAATATTCTGCGTTGAGCAGCGCAAGCTAAATACCAAATGTTTGTACGTTGCATCTCTAATTTAGTAGACAGCAATTGTTTGTTGAGCAGAATCTTGTGTCTATTTGCAATTTAAAAACTTCTTGAAAAGGTTTTTAGCTATTTTTGCAAGGACAGGATCCTATTTGCACAAATTTACAATAGCAGGACCTTGGTTGAAAGAATGTGATTTAACGCTTATTTTATATTGAGCAATTTATGAATAGTTTTTTCACAATTTTACTAAAACAGGACCTTTCACAAAATGTCTGAATAAACCCCTGCGTAAATGTTTTCTTCAACGCCAAAGTCCACAGAAATAGTCTCAAAAGTGGTAGTTAATTGTGGTGGTCCCTACTTAGATTATAAATGTAGGTTTGGTTCATTTGTGGCAAAAGATCAAAGTGGCTTTATTTAAATGGGACACTCCGGTTTGTAAAATAGCGCGAAACAAAATATTTTACAATCAAATTTTACAAAAGGTTTATTTTCAATGACAAAATTTTACAACAATTGCAGAAAATGTAAGCAATACAGTGGTAATTTAACATCGTGCTTAACCAGGTACATTGTCAGTGGAAAATACAATAGAAAAATGTACAATTCCATTAAAACAGCAACATTCCATTATACAATTTTTACAGCAAAGCTTTACTGTTTACAAATGCCCAGGTGCAAAATTCACGTTTTTTAAAAAAAAAATTTAAAAGAATTTATTACAAGATTTAAATTTTTACTCATTATTTCAACTTTACCGTTTTCTTCGAACCAGTCTAGCAAAGAGGTAAAAACTGTTTCAGTTAAAGTGCATTGAATTCATAACTAAGTTACGGATTTTAAACTACAGCGCGGTGCAAAATTATTGCATAAATTTAACATATGCTTAACTTTAACACCAGTGTATGCATATTGTCGTCTGGTTATGAAGCATTATTAGGGCTTTAGAGCGGACAGTTTAAGACCACCAATTTTGTGATATTCTCTTTAATTAAAATTTTAAAAGTAAAAATTAAGCATTTCGGATAACTTTTTTTTTTTTTTTTTAAGAGTCCTGGTAACGCGGTATCTAGGCAATTTATTTTCGAAAAATAAAATGCAATCACTTTTCATTAACTTTAAGTTTTTCTTCCAGGCATTTCGCAATTAGCGCAAGAGGGCGCTAGTCAAACTTGAGAGACGCATAGGATAGAGTTAAAATACAACCTAACTTAAGTAAATTTAAAAACTACTTATTAATCTCATACAAACTAGGTTATTTTACGTCAGCACTATGGTCGATGCATAAAAGTAACAGTAAAAAATCTGTAATAAGCAACATTTCATTAAAATGCCCTATTTCACAAATCCGTGGAAAAAAACTAATTCCATTTAAAATTCTAATTTACATACTTGAAGTTTACTTTCAAACAGCAATCAGAAAAGGCTTTGCACCTGGGCTACAATTTATACAATGTGCAACGTACATTACATAAACAAAACCTGATCATACAATGATTCAATACAATGGATATAATTTATCCAATTACATTAAATGAAGCATTAATTAAATGTTAAGAAAACTTCTGGGTTTACAACTATATTTGGAAATTCTAATCTTGTGAGTTGCATACTTAAATGAAAGTAAAAATCAGACATATCATGTTTTTATATTAATTACTTCTTAGCTTAAAACATATGAGAGTATTCGAGCATGTTAAAACCAAAACATTTAAATTCCTATAGCAAATATACGACTTTGAAAATCTTTCGGAACTTAAATTAGCTTTAGTTTAAGTGTGTTACCGTAATCAAAATTCTGGATTGAAAGTTAATGTTATAAATCATTTGAAAACGGCTTTAGACATTTTTAATTAATCGTTATTTACCTTAGATTCATGATTAAATATAAAATAGTCTTTGAACAA
>NC_092204.1:4925336-4930517 GCF_043381705.1 Parasteatoda tepidariorum
ACAAAATCCCTACTACTTAAACACCTGATGCATGTCGTAGTCATTGTACGAAAAACGCACAGTGCCGACGATATTCGCGGTCCTTACAAAACAGGACATAACTCCAATATATTGGAATTCTATAAAACCGCACTACCTAACCCACTGGAATACTATAAAAACCCTACTGATTAACCACCTGACGCACCTCGTAGACATTGCGGGGAAAAGTACAGTGCCGACGATATTCGCGGTCCTTACAAAACAGGACATACCTCCAATATACTGGAATTCTACAAAATCCCTACTACTTAACCACCTGACACATGTCGTAGACATTGTGCGAAAAACACACAGTGCCGACGACATTCGCGGTCCTTACAAAACAGGACATAATTCCAATATATTGGAATTCTATAAAACCGCACTACCTAACCCACTGGAATACTATAAAAACCCTACTGATTAACCACCTGGCGCACCTCGTAGACATTGTGGGAAAAGTACAGTGCCGACGATATTCGCGGTCCTTACAAAACAGGACATACCTCCAATATACTGGAATTCTACAAAATCCCTACTACTTAACCACCTGACGCATGTCGTAGACATTGTACGAAAACGCACATTGCCGACGACTTTCGCGGTCCTTACAAAACAGGACATAACTCCTATGTACTGGAATTCTATAAAACCGCACTACCTAACCCTCTGGAATACTATAAAAACCCTACTGATTAACCACCTGACGCACCTCGTAGACATTGTGCGAAAAACGCGCAATGCCGACGACATTCGCGGTCCTTACAAAACAGGACATAACTCCAATATACTGGAATTCTATAAAAACCCTACAGACTAACCACCTGACGCATGTCGTAGACATTGTGCGAAAAACGCACAGTGCCTACGACATTCGCGGTCCTTACAAAACAGGACATAACTCCAATATACTGGAATTCTATAAAATCCCTACTACTTAACCACCTGACGCATGTCGTAGACATTGTACGAAAAACGCACAGTGCCGACGACTTTCGCGGTCCTTACAAAACAGGACATAATTCCAATATATTGGAATTCTATAAAACCGCACTACCTAACCCACTGGAATACTATAAAAACCCTACTGATTAACCACCTGACGCACCTCGTAGACATTGTGGGAAAAAGTACAGTGCCGACGATATTCGCGGTCCTTACTAAACAGGACATAACTCCAATATACTGAAATTCTATAAAAACCCTACAGACTAACCACGTGACGCATGTCGTAGACATTGTGCGAAAAACGCACAGTGCCTACGACATTTGCGGTCCTTACAAAACAGGACATAACTCCAATTACTGAAATTCTATAAAAACCCTACTACCTTACCACTTGGAATACTATAAAAACCCTACTTATTAACCACTTGACGCATGTCGTAGACATTGTGCGAAAAACGCACAGTGCCTACGACATTCGCGGTCCTTACAAAACAGGACATAATTCCAATATATTGGAATTCTATAAAACCGAACTACCTAACCCACTGGAATACTATAAAAACCCTACTGATTAACCACCTGACTCACCTTGTAGACATTGTGGGAAAAAGTACAGTGCCGACGATATTCGCGGTCCTTACAAAACAGGACATACCTCCAATATACTGGAATTCTATAAAATCATTAGTCGATGAGTTCATCGTTCGTCGTACACCTACTAAATTTGGTCTGCCATTTAACGATGGTTTTAAAATAAAAAATAAAAATATTTAACCATGAAAAATCTAAATATTATGTTTGTTACATTACAATTTGTCGGCAGGCTAATAAATCAATAAATTAAGTGCTCGGGAAAAGTGACTGTTATATTGGAATAATGTCTCATTATTTCAACCGAAAAATTTGGATAACTATTTGATGTTGGACATATTATATTGTCTCTCGTCAGGTCCTGGCATGTTTAAAAGGACATACTCATCATCTACGGGGATATCTCCCCCCTCTTAACAATTATAAATTTCTTTAAGATTTCTTTTACTTCATTATTTTGAGGATCTTAAATTGAGAAGAATTTAACCGGTGAAAAATTAAACTTTGTAATAAATTCTCATGTGCTTATTTTTATCCTCAATTTTCTTCTTTCCACATCCTCTCTTTTATATTTCATTTCTCTCACTAATACCCATCATTAGCTTTTGTCCTTCCTTAGAATTATAATTTTTATCTCTCAATTTTTAAGCATATAAGATTTAAAAATGAGTTTCTATTGAAAATGTATACTCCCCCTTGAAAAATAACTAAGTATGCAAATAATATAACTCTCGCCAATTTTTACACACACTCAAATATATCTTTGCAACCCATAATGTTTTCTAAATAATTTAAAATACATAAATTTTTTCTGAATGCTTCATAAAACAGAACTTACAGTGGTAAAGTGGCTGGGCTCCGACTGGTAAAGTGGCTGGGCTCCGACTGGTAAAGTGGCTAGGCTCCGACTGGTAAAGTGGCTAGGCTCCGACAACGACGGTTATAAAATGCAAACATAAGTATAAAAAGAAAACAAAAAGCTTAAATAGGTGCAAATAAATCAAGCTTTATCAGCTAATACCACCAAATCCATAATTTTACATGCTAGGACAAAACCAAAGCTCTTTAATTAAAAGAATATTTTTTTTCTTAAAAATATATCAGTCTGTTTGAAAAATATGTGTTTAAATATAATCATACTTAAGCCCTGCAAGCGTTGAGCATATTGTATTATAATTTCTTTGCTATACATTCATTTTTCATTAAATAATGAAATTTGTTCTTTTACAATTTACTGATTTTGAGAGTTAGAACTTTTTGGTAAAAAAGAAGCTTTAATCTTCTATTTGTTTTAAACTCTGAATTTTATTTCAAACGTTTAAATTTATTCTTGTTTTAGAAAAACGTATTTGATTGCAAAATAACTTAATTTAGAAACTTATTTTTATATTAATTTTAATGATCCGAGATCCATATGATTCATAGAATATTATAGAAAGCTGAATAAGTACTAGCAAAAGTCCTATTTTGTAAAGTAGAAATTGTATCTGCAAACACATTAAAAATATTCCATTATAAAGTGCCAGGATCTCATTTTCAAACTAAAGTCGAAATCGGAAAATTCGAAATTTTAGTCTCAAAATATTTAATTTTCTAGCGTGAGAGAGCAAACTTGATATCGGCAAGTTAAAAATACTTACAACTCTGCAATTCAATAGCTATATATTTTGAATAATGTTTTAAGATTCAAAAGAAATTAAATTTCTTTAAACTGAAACTGGCGTTATTTTGTAAAAATTACGAATAAAAAATTTCGTTTATGACAATTATCTTATGTTTATATAAATTTTAAATAAAAAGATTTGTCATTCTATTATGTTTTAAAATGACAGTAAATAAAAGCATTTTGTGGAGAGTTTAGAAACTGTTCCTTAATAGAAACCATTGGAAATGCATATTTAAAACAAGCTAGAAACACTATATTTTAATTGTGAAAATTTTTAATATACTATTTAAATTTATTAATATGAACTTGAAAATTTCTTATTAAAATTTTTGAAGAAACTAAATTACTAAACATGACAATAAATAAGATGAATGTTTAAGTGAAAATCGTTTTATTTTTATCTTTTAATAATGCTTTAAGAACTATAAGTGAAGAGAGATGTAAACGTGGCTGGTACGCAACGCTAAACTCTTTTCCATAATCTTAACACTGGTCTTCTTCCGTCTTCCGTGACGCGTACTTACTTCCGTGACGCGCAGTGGGCTGAATACTTGTTTTTATCATAAATAAAATCAGACATATTCCATACGATCGTTTTAATAAACGAACTCTCCTCAGAAACTAATTTAGATTTTTTTTAAACAAAAATAGTTTTTTTCACACACTCAAGACTAACATTAAATATTTAAAAAAAATAGAGAAATAAAATGTAATCAGTAAAACTTTCAGAGCTAATGATAACACATTTGCATTTCTGTGGAAAAAAGCAAACAAAAAAATCCAGTTTTTTATCCCGTTAAAAGATAAGTCATCATTCTGAACTTTTAAATTAAGCCACAAATTTTTCATAATAAACGTTTTAAATTTTTCATAAATTCATCATTAAAAACGTTCACTGAATGTGTTTTGTTTATTATTTTACTAATTTTTATTAATTGTACATAAATATAAAATAAGGTATTTATATAAAAAATACGGTAAAATGACAAACTGAAAATATTAACAATAATTTAGATATAATTACTGTAGCTCCACATTTCGAACAACCAAACGAAACTTCGTTGAAATTGAAATATTTCGAACAAAACTTCACAAGAACAAAGATCTTAAATTTGCTAGATTATATACTTTAAACTAAGTATTTCAATGTATTAACTTAAAAATTTCGTGTTTAAAAAATGTTGAAAAATAAATATTGTTTCACTTACTTCAATTAGAATAGGAAAGTTGAAAAATTGGGTTTTCTTACAAATCAGCATATGCACGCTCAATTGCCTAAATTAAATTACGTTTTATGAAGCAAGTTTAGAGTTTCAATCTCGCTTTAGCAACTGTGGAAAGGAAATGCGATACAACCGTTTATGCCAGCTTTATTGTATTTCATGTAAATTGAGTTGAGTTGCTGAAAAGAATCTGTGCTTCTCGCTTTTAAAGCGTGGAGGTAGCTGGTTCGAAACTCGCTGTCATCCTGGATGTATCTTCATGCTATCTTTCTCTGTATTGTGCTATCTGTCCTTCTATATTTGTCAAAGGTTTATAAGCCTTAATTGAGCACACAAGCAATGAATGCATATTGTTGCAGTGAATGCATATTATTATTGAATGCATAGTTGAGCAACAAATGCATATTGTTTCCTTAAATAAATAAATATTCACATTTATCCTCTTATATTTTATTAAAAAAGAACGTTTATTTACGTGACCCTATAACTGAACGCTATGCTATTGGCTTTGGTCTAGGAAACATATCTGTGTATTGCTCTTCCACCAAGTGCTTTAAAACGTGGAGGTAGGAGGTTCGAATTTCCCTGAAAATATAATTGTCTCGTTCTAATCACATTAGGCTTATTTTTTCTTACACTATGACTCGGTAGGTAGGTACTTTATTTACGTCGCACTAGAGCTGTATAATGGGCTATTAACGACGGTCTGGAAAACATCCCTGAGGATGATCC